>NW_014333140.1:83288-146425 GCF_000341935.2 Cephus cinctus | reverse complement strand
CGTATATTCTGCGAGATTTTGATTTAGCCTCAATTTTATATTTTGAATATATTTTGAAAGTAATTCAAGATCCAATAATAGTAAATATTTGGAAAGCTTTATTCAATTTTCCGAATTTTCAATATTTCTGTGCAATTAATTTTTTTATTCTTCTCTCTTTCTTCTTATTCCTTTTTGGCTTTATGCCTTCATAGAGGGACAAGTGGCAGGAAGTCATTTGTTACTATCGGGCTTCTGTTCGAATATTTCTATTTTCATGTATCTGAATAAGTATTTAGCATTCTATAAAAAGAGAAACTATGTTCTCAGCGCCCTTGGTCCATTGTTGAACGTAACTGTCATAGGTGTTTTCGGAAATGAACCATATTGTAAAAGTTTGCAATCCGGCCAAAAGAAGATCGAATTTTACTAGTTATTTGAAGATGCTTGAGAATGTAATGTTAGGTGGTGCCAAATGCAATCTCCCTACTTATCTCTGGCTCACCACTATCGTCTTAAGATTTATTTCACAACTTTCTGCGTGTGCTGCTAACAATCGCCGTGTCTCTTTTTTCATTAATGTATCTGAGAAGGATCCAATATTGTTTGCACCTGTTACAATGAGCTGTAATCACGTCAGTCATATTAGACGGAAGAACTCGGAAAACCAGTCTCCCTGGGGTATGTTCAGAAACCTTTTTTTAGAGTCGACTGAGAACTTCTATCATTTCCGGTCTCATTGTGAGGGTTGTTTTGGGACCAGCGGTGAGTAGCGGAGAACCTCTGCCCGCAAGCTACATGTTCGTGTTCACGTTTAGCTCGGCTACGACGGGATTCGCTTTGTCGACGGAGGCGATGATCACAAAATCCTACTTTCAGACTCGTCGCTACAATTTAGCGCCATGATTTTGGAATCGCCTAAAACCGTAGAGTTGTGCATCTTTCTACTGATCTCTGATTTCTACACCACCTACAATATGTGGTAAAAATTAGTATCAACTTCGAAAAAGTTCGAGGAATTTCTAAGAGACGGAGCTGTATTAAATTTTGAAAATGTTCTTATTGGGTTAATTTTTGTGTTTATTATAAATCTGCATAATGACGATAGATTTGGAAGAGTATAAACGTCGTGTAGTTGAAATTAAAAGACAGGCGTATGAAAATGATATTAATGAAATTGAAGTGGAAAAGATATTCGATGAAGTCTTTGAAATGTTGGAGGCTAGACAAGCAAGCAAATCATGTAATCTAATTATGATGATCAAGTCTCTAATATTCCTCGTTTTTGCCCTGATTTTGGGTATGATCAGCCTCTATAATCATCCGTCCACGCATAATATACTCCTACGAAATTTACAAAATTTTATTTATCCCGGGATGAAAGTTTTTCGTAAACTGGCCGTACCAATAATTAGTAATTATCCTTCATTAACAGAATTTTACGACGAATGGTGCTTAGTTGAAAATTCATTATTTCGCGTAGCGGAAATGGATTGCTGGCCTTGTGATTCAATACGTTCTGTGCCGGACTTAACTGGTCATAATATTACAGCTTCCTTTAATCCCGGGATTCCTTACACTCGCATAGAAAATGGTAACATTGTAAATTTAAAAGAGCTTTTTAAATTATATAAAAATAATAAGGCTATTTTCGATAGAGATGCTAGTAGAGTTTTAACAAACAATGATTCATTCAGGTATTTTATAGATTTCATTGATTCGTTGTTACTATTAATGACATACTAACTTTGTTTTGCATTACAGAACTATTGAAGAAGTGCTTACGGCAAGAAACGATCTTTATCCAAGCAAGTACAAGGATGTTCATGTAACATGGAGAATAAATAGAATGACACCTGGAAGAATAATAAGAAAGCTGTTTCCTAAACCAGTTGAAACTCCAGACTGGTGGAGTCAAAGCATGGAGAAGTTTGTTTTTATAGACGAACCAAGATCTCCTGCATACACATTGGTCAGTTAATTTCCAATTATAATTCTTATGGCATAAACAGTTATAATAAATTGTTCTCTGCTACAGCCAAACCCAGAATGCAGTAACATCTTTATGAGGTGCACTAATGGAGCACGATTACTACATATGATACCTAGTCCAGAATGCATCCAACAGTGTAAACCATCTACTATAATATTGCCAGCGCACCATACATGTAAGTTAAAATTATAAAGATTGAATGCTGTAATACTATTATCAAAGTTAATTATTAAAACTTATATTTTTAGTATGGTACAATTGGTGGTATTGGCGACCCGTAAGTCTTCCAGCAACAAATTCCACTGAGATTTCTATAAACTATCTCACATCATTTTGTTAATTTTTTATATTATACATAATTTACTAAATCATACCAAAGACTGATAAATGAAAACGATTAATGCTAATATCTCTAAAGTATTGGTCAATCTGCATGTCCTTAAATATTTGGAAAAGTACTTAATGCGTCTGGTAGTACTAAACTTGTGTTTTTACTTTGAAATCAAGATTCACAGAAAAAAAGGTTATACAAGCAAGTTATGTCGCGTGATATTTTATTAACACGCAAATATATTATTCTATAGTCATATACAAGCGTGGCTGCACGCAGCGCATCGAACTGTTCATATTATTTACAATTAATGTCTCTCCCATAAAGGGGGACAGTGTTTCCTAAATATTTACCGTGAAGGAACACAATGTAGCGATAATAAAGTTTTAGGCTATACCGTTACGGAGTAATAGTTACCTAAGATCACACGGAAACGCAAGGTAATATAATACATCCTATTGTCTACAGTAGGCGATTTGAATTTAAATTTTGAGCACCGACTCACGTCCAGCCCTTGTCGTGCGCGTTGAGGAAATATAAATAAATATCGCTACGAAATAAATAACTTCTTGCCATCGTTGAATTTACTATGTTTTCCTGTTCGCGGGAATGTTATATTAATTAATTGGAGTACGATTCAATCGAACTTTTGCCTAAATGTCTGTTTAAAGATTACAGGAACTAAGGAAAGTAGTGCAAAGACACACAGTATTATCATACTATTCCAGGACCAGGCGTCACGCGAGGACGTCAGCTTGTGCAATGTTTGTCCAGCTTGAATGGCTACGAAGGATGGTGGTGCTACACCAAAAAATGTTCCTACAGTGAATGGCACCATTGGCACCCCTATCACAGGACTCGCCAAGTTTATAAACCAATTAGGCAGTAACGGTGTCATTCTCAGGAATAACATGTAATTCAAGAGGTGATCCCGATGCTTAGTTACCGTTATTGCCCACTCGTTAGCTTTCTCAGGAAAATATTTGTACAATAACTTTCTTCCAAGTATAGAGGAAAGAAGGTAGCACAGCGTAGCTCCAATAGCACTGCACATGCAGACCAACAACAGGGCGATAGGAAATGGAAAGAGGAATCCTGATAATATGGAAAGAAAAATGGATCCTGGTATTGCAAACGTTTGTAAACTAAAAAAGTATTTAAGGAATTATAACGTTGTGACTTAACAGTTGCTTCAAATTTTAAATATTAAATAATAATGAAAAAGGATACAATATATATGTGATGAACAGTCCTGTAAGAACTTCAAAGTAATACAGTTCTTTGTATCTATCCAGCAGTTTTCCAAGATTTTTGGCATCATCTATGTCCAATGGTAGTTTCATGTGCTGTTTCTCATTTCTGCAAGTTAACATCATTATTAATCTGCTTATAATGAAATAATATTAACTACTTTTGTTAGACAATTACTCTGCCAGTTCTGGAAAGCTTGTGTAAACATAGCAGAGCACAGCCAACGAAGTTAGGAAAATTAATCCAACAGTCAGGATAGCTTTCCTAGTAGATGTCTCCTCCAAAGTTCCATTTGCTGTAAATTTTAATATGAATTTTTAAGTAATCTATTAATGTTTATATTCGTTGCCAATCTTATCCATTACACAACAAATATATAAATCAGAAATTTAAACACACGAATAAATGATATATATATTAGACTGTGATAACAAGTTAATAATGATTACAAAGTTTAATCATAACATCACCTTGAAACTATAAAATCCTATCATACAATATAACGGTTAGGTGACAGTACCAAAAGCAAAAGTCATTCCACAGAAATTTGACTAACTAAAAAAATCTTGACAGGCGATTCATAAGCTATTTTATGTAACATCCGAGCATCAGGCGTTAATTACACGTGTCACAAGCATCTAATAACAATTAAAAAATGAAACATGCAAATTAAATAACCATAAAGCCACCCACAATAAATATAACTAAATATTTCCAAAACCAAAGAAAAATATTCTTTATCTTTTCCTTACCCATATTTGTACCAATTTTCGCACTCATATTCGTAAATTGGGGCAAAATAAAATTCCCAAAATAATACTGCTTGCGAGTTGAATCCTCCGCAACGTCAATCCGAATGAACGTCGCCTCTTCATTGCATTGAACAGTAATGATGGCGCCACCTCCATTTAGCGCGCGAACCATAGTGGAAGACATCAGGTATATAACAAGAAAAATAATTCTCTTTCCAAGTTTTAATTATCAAAGGACCATTCAGAAATTCATTAATCAGATTTTATTAATTCTGCAGTCTAATCACGCGTCATGTAAGAAAGGAATGATCCTATGAATCATGAATAAACTACTGTCATTCAAAGTAAGCAACAGTTTTATGTTCTGTTGACATGACCTATGAACCGGCTCTATCAATTGGCACAAATAAGTAGTAACAGATAGATAAAATCGAGATATTTCTTATAGAATATAACGCTAGTTTAGTTTACTCTAGACAGTACAGTTAATATGAGTTCTCTAACATAAATTGTAGTCACTATATGAAACAGTAAAAGTTGTTATGCATCCATCAAAGGCATTTGGTGGTTCAACTGGTGGACACAAAAAAACGAATCTTAGGCATCTGACAATTGAACAGAGAATAGTGACGTGTATCATTGGTCGTTTCGATGAATTAAAATTGTGTTAGACGCGCTTAAGCGAACGCCAGAACCGAGGGAGTTATCGTTAAAGACCAATTGCTGCTAATTGTTTGAATTAATCCCAATTAGTGAGGACACCAGACTATAGAAAAGTTTTCTTTTGTTATTAGTAAGAGAGCATCTTATAATAATTCTCATCCATAGCGACGATTTGACTATTTCCACTCGAACAAGAATAATTATTGTCCAAATACATATAGTTAAAAACGGTATATTCCTCACAAAAAATATGATAAAATCTTGTAAAGATTCCTAAATTTACACTTCTTTTTCACAAGGCATTAGACTTTTTGTTGGCGTCATTTTTATGAGCGTCAATTAAAGCAGCACTTGTTCTCATTAACGCGGAGCAGCTACTCTGTCTCTACAACAAGTTATAATGATTATAATGACTCCAAATGGGACGTTACTTTTCTTCTTATTTCACAGCATCTGAATGGTGACTTCTTTAAAATATTGGCAATGTTCTAATAACGTTCTTTGGAACAATATTCAATGGAGGATATCTTTGGAAAAAAGGGCGTGTAGCTTTTCCTGTTTTTATTGGCTGTAGCAGCTTCCGTCCTGTGGGCTGCGATATATTTCGGGCGGCCAACCAGTTTTTTGATCGGAATTATGAAGAATATTTGGTCTATTTCGGTACTTCCTTTCCTTTCCTCTGCTCTTCGGCAGAGAGTAGCACGTATGTACACAGCGAGTAGACTCATACAGATCCACTTACAGGCTCGTAGATACAGAGCAGTTAAATTTTTAGATTCTGTAAGAATTTTCTAACATCCACAGGCCACCTCTAAAAGAACAATATATACAAAATTTAATAAATCTTATATTCCATCTAATGATTGTCCACAGAAACCATACCATCCAATAGACAATTCCAGTTTAAGAACCAGTTACTGCACCTTGGATTTATCTGTTCATTACAAAAATCTTATAAGGAATCCTGCCTGAAATCAAAGAAACATGAATTCTAGTTATATAGGTACAGTATCGGTAACAGTAATACCAGGTATAATATAAAAGTGAACAGGGCGCTGCTACAGGCAGCGACGGCGCTGAAGAATGGGGAGGGAGGAAAAGAATATAGACGAAATCTAGAGGGAAGAGAGGAGGAGCAGCAAGAGAGAGAGAGAGAGAGAGAGAGAGAGGAATAGAGAGCGTAACGACAAGAGAAGGGAATGGATGCTGCCAGTGGAAACCAAGACCAACAACCCACCGTGCAACGACAGACCAACTCCAGATGCTGGGTGCGACTTATGTATGGAGCAAAATCTCAGAATACTTTGGGATATCCTGCCTGGTAATGCCTGGAAGTCGAATGCCTCGGAACGGTCCAAACAGGAAGTGGGAACAAATCCTGCGTGACATTTCCACCACGTTACCGTCCCAAGAGATGAATGTTCGCTCGCATTCCAAACTGCCAAGCGACGTACACATTACTCTCTTACTCTCCTCCTTTTCTCCTTTCTCCATCAAGACATTACTACAGTTATAGACCTAAGGTTCAAAAGGTTGATTCTTTACCAATAGACAGAGTCTAACAAACGCAATGCTTCTAGTTTCTCTTAGAGATTAGAGATAAAATACAGGTACGACATTACTCTAGGTAGGGAATGAAATATGGGAAAGAAGAGTAAAACGTAGAGAAAAAGAGAAAGAGGTATAGACCTGTTGAGTCTCTATATCGCTACCCTGGGCAAGGCACTCTGTACAGGGCTCTCGGTCTTCCTGAGGTTCCACTCCACTCCAATCCTCACATGTTCAGCCCCCTCTATGCCGACTATGTTTCTGTTAGCCAGTCAGTCTCCCTCGACTCGCTACCAAGCCTCTCTGACTCGAGTCGCGGTTAGTTGTGGGCGGAAATTAGTAGAACCCGTCGAACTAGTCGCGTTGCGGCCGCGCCGAAGTACACTGTCGACCCTCCGTCTTCCTGGATGGCTACAAACGTTATTCCTTTAGCAAATCTCAGTTGGTCCTTGTGATTTTCGACATATTTCTCATCATCTTATAACTACACTACGTCTCGCGACACACGTCGGGATTAAATTGTAAAATACAAGCTACAGGTTATCTATACCCACTGACTCTTTATACTGGCCCCTTCTCTCTTTCTCTGTGGTGATCGATCAATCAGGATCGATCGGTGAAAAATTGGGTGATTCGCAAATTGTGCGCCGTTCGAGAACTGTTTTGGATATCATCCCGGTTACATCATGACAGGCCTAGCACCACCGAAGGCAGCGTGCGTATATTAAAATACTTATAGATGAGTTTGGATTCTGTGGTGCGCGTTCGCGCCGTTTCTCTCTCTCTCTCTCTCTCTCTCTCTTACATAGTATAGACTTATTCTCTCCCGCTTAGGCATTCTATGTTTATTGAAATCTCGTGTTATAAATCGTGGAGGGGTTTTGGAGGGGTGAAGCGAAAGAGGAATAATTCTTGGTAGAAACGTAAATTCCACTAACCGTAGAAAAGAAGAGAACCCACGAGCTCTTACGATCATTTGAAATTCGATCAATTGGCAATTCTATTGAATAACTATTCTCTTCCTTCCTCTCTGTACTATTAAACCATGCATAATTCCCATGCATCAATGATTCCGCGCGTACACGTTAACCAAATGAAACGAGAGGATTGCATTCCGATTGCGAATGAAGTGTAGATGACATAGAGGCTCCCGCACCGTGGGTCTATTACGTATGAGCAGGATGCCACCGAGAAGTATGACATGTGCGCTCAGGCAATTTTAAGTAGCCGAGGAGAAACCTACAGCAACTCCATAAATAGTCAGCCGACATATTATTTAAGGGCCCCTTAGTATAGATACAATTCATAGACTAAAAAGACACTACGCGCCAAGCTAATGTTAATAATTTCTAGTAATTTAAAATTACTTTTTTCGAGTCGCTATAATCTCATTCATTCATTAAGTAATGTCGTACACCATTCGCTCATCCTGTACGCTCACCGACCCGTAGATTAAACCGCTTCTAAACGGATAGACATACGTTTGTCAAATACATATTAACATATGCAGAGGACGCAGAAGCAAATTCTATACCTGGTAGGAGGATCACTCTTGAGCGGTGACGTAGCTCGATCGCGACCCAACTGCGGATGTAATTAGTTTTCAAAACAGCCGGAAGTAGAAACGGTTCGGTCAGTTTTCCTCCTTTATACGGTCGAATCAAGTTTCTGACATTGGTCTTACGTTTAGGGCACGCCGTTAGCCATGCAGATATAGATATTCGTGCGAGCATTCCGTTTATATTTTACTATTTGCTATGCGTAGGTGATGCCGAGGGAACCTTATCCCGGGTTACTAGGTGTGACCCTGGTGCTGTTTGGCAGTCTCTCTTCTACCGCGTGGTCCACAACCGATGGACAGACTCTAATCTGCGAGCCGAGTTTGGAATTCTGGTCGACGGATAATGCACGATGCATGCCATGTACAAAATGTGCACCGGAATTCACTCTCAGTCCCTGTGCGGTGCACAAGGATGCGATATGCGGTCCACTTTCGGCACTGGAGCTGGACTGGTCCTTCCTTACGTCGAGGAAGAGACCAGAGAGTGGCAGAAGGATCGACGCGGTCACCTCGAAGATGGTCTGGAGATTCCCAGAGATAGAAGAGCAGTTGCGGGTTGCCGAGGAGACCAAGGATCTCGAAGGATTGACGGCTGAGGATAGCGGAGAGGAGTTCATCGAGGAGTTCGCATCTGCGGAGAATAAAGTAATTAATAACTGATAAGAAATTCATTAGACCAATTTTACCCAATATTATTTCCAAGCTTCTGAATCAATCTAACGTAGATTTTTTTCTTATTTTTTTTTCTGTAACCCATAGAGAGTTCACGAGAGACGAAGATCGAGTGGGGAATCCAATATACCCTGGGATTGGCAAACAGGAGCCTTGGTACTGGCGGTATGCGCATGCATAGTTTTCTTCCTGGTAGCTGGATGTTCGGCATTAATATACGCAAGACAATGGAGACGGATGAAGAGAAACTTTGAGCCAGGTAGACAGATAGATATCCTCTAGTAAGGTACCAGGGGGTGGTAAAGGCCGTCCCCCCTGGTGTCTCTTTGTTGTAACGTGAAAAAGGGGGATATCGTAGTAACCATAGGTAAAAAAGAGTGAGAAGAGACGGTGCCTTTAGGGATAGATAATACATCGCTCGGCAAACCGAAGCCAAAGGGTCCGCTGCATCGCGGCTCGCGCGACACGGCAGTCCTTTAAAATGCAAGACGGGATTTTCTTCATTAGAGGGCTGATCACGGTCTCTCCTCACCTTGACTCGACCTACCGCGCCCGGATATGACGTCTCACGTCCAACTGCTGTACCATCTATACTACCTGTACCTCCTCTTCGTTCTTCCTTCCTATTTCGTTCTCCTATAGCTATTCACCCCGTGACTTCCAGTTCTATTCCGCGTCTACACCCTTTACCAATTCTATTCAGTCTCCATAACGTCTACTTATTCAGATGCTCTGAGTATCTACTAATTTTTTTTAATCCATTATTCAGAATCTAAGTACCTCTATCCCTGGTTACGATATCCAGCAGATTACTACTTTAGTACCAATAATATATCTAACCGATAAGAATAGTGCTCCAGTCCAAGAGATCGTCCATTGCAAACTCGCACAGTCGCTTGCGTAAAGGATGCAAATGTGCATACGTGCGTGGGATAGTAGTAGCAGAGAAAGACAGAGAAAGAGCTCGGCAGAGAGACTGTTGTAGAGGATCGGTACTACGAATGCTAAGGCAAGAGGAAAATATATCCCGGTGTGGGTAGTCAGTGAATAAACGAGGCAGCAAAACAGAGTAGCGTATCGTTCTTACGAGTTACGTTGCACGTGTGTACAACGCTACTATCCTCCATTTGCATAACGAGCATTACGCAGAACTCCAGCTCGCCGGAACGTTCACCCACCTATACCAAGTATCAAACCCGAGTCTGTGGGAACACAAGTATCTCCATGTACATCAAAGTGCATGTAACGTTCTATCGCGGGAATAATACCGAAGATCTCGCTCCCTGTTCCCCATCGACCCTTTGAAGAAGCCACGCCGAATTAGCAATGCACGAACCGTCGTTGAATTGACGTTCGATCGGGACCGGTTGCCATGTTGAATTCCACATCTTAGTAGACAGCCGGTTAGGGCTCGTACGTTTAAGCATATTCTTAAAAATAGTACGTTAACGGCTCCAATGCGTTACTTGCTATACGTCGCGTGGGATCGTATGGTCCCGTTTTCATTGTAACGTTAAAACCAACCTAAATCCCTGCATCTAAATTCTACATGCATTAGAATGTACAAGGTGATGCGCGCATGGGCCACAATATATGCCAAGCCGATTAAGGGATATCGTATCCATGTATAATATAACATGCGCCAAAGGCCTTGAGAAAGCTAAACCGTATCCCCACGATGCATTCCAGAGGCATTCCATGCTACGAACTCGATACCATCTTACTCCCATACCGGTCCCTCTTGATATAGAACCAGAATGAGAAACGATGTACCGTCATTTTCAGCCGGCTTGGAGGAGATCTCGGCGAGACTGAACCTCATGGTAAAAGCTGAACTGGCAGAGCTGACCGCCGGGACTTCGATGAGCAGCAGTGATCCAGAAACTCGATGCCAGTATCTTGAGAAGCTCTTGGGTAAATATATTTTCTTATCAGGACCTAGAGCAACAAGAATAACTTCGATAGAAAACTCGTTCGATTCGCAATAAGCTAACGCAATATGCACAACATCACCATAGATATACAGCTACGCAATATTCACGTATCGCATACAAAATGAGACTCTGGTGTAATATATGAAAGAGCGTATAGAGAATGAAGTAGGTATTACTGACTGGGATTCATTATGAGCAGTAAGGCGTACTACTCTAACCCATGTAATACATACCTCACTTTCTCTCTCTCTCTCTCTCTCTCTTTCACATACACACTATCACTTACCAGTCAACACTTCGAGTCTGCACTCCTTGGACTTTTCATTCACAGTTTGGTACTACCAAGCCATACAGTACTTGCCGTTTAGTGGTGGTGTGTCACGCCAGGCAATAAAGATTCGCGTTGCGTTCGATTGGCCGTTCACTTGCTTGCTTGCTCGACAGACCGGAAGAGAGAAACACCGATGGTGGCCGGTTGGCCAGACGAAGGGGGTAACCTGTACATTGAGGAAGGAGAAACACCGAGAACCAAGAGAGCTCAGATCGCCCAGATTCATCGCAACATCGAGAGTATCCTCAGTCACAAGAGCATTCGGGATTGAGGAATTAAGTCTTTATGCTATAAATATTATAGTATAAAGTCTCTCTCTCTCTCTCTAGCCATTTCCTTTGCAATTTACTGTCACTCGTTAAAATATTTCTTTCCAATTCTCAACTCCATTGCCGACCGGAGACGATCAGTCTCCTTTGAACGAATGGAGACCTACGCGGGGAACATCCGAGTGGTATCTTTAGATTCCAAGTGAGACGCGAACCCACGACGAGATAAACTATTTATTTCATATAGCTTTAACGAACCTTGTAATATACACGCTTTGTATTCATAATTAATAAAGTAAGGACGAATCCGAAGAGACGTGGTCATTCACGGAAATCACACCTTGTACTTTTTATATATTATATATATATACATACTCGTTATGTATTTAACTTGTACCCATTACACCGTAGTAACATCAACAATATTTTCCATTCTTACAATTAAATATATATTCTTGTTTTTTATATATAATATATATAATGGTATAATTTTATGTCGTAAAAATAAGTGGGCAGGGTGCACCTAAGGCCTAGGAGGTGGCATTCATCATATTTTCGCACTTCCTAGTCTTCGTTCTCGTCACATCTCTTACTTGTCCAACATCTTCCTCTCTCGCTCTCCCACGCATCATCATCATCATTCCCCTTTTTAAATCACTACTTTTTACGACTATTCTCTTTGTAAACGTAATCACAGTATAAGGCGCTTCTACCCGAATAGTAAGGCCGTGACAGGCATTTATACTATTATGGTATTTCATTCTACATCTCTATCTGTTCTCACGTGTTTTTCTTGGTAGCTGACAATTATTGACAATTGACAGTCTACGATTGAGAGACTAAATCGCGACCAGGAATTCATTCGGATGAAACTGAAAAAACGTGCATTTCGATACGTTTACTACCCCAGGCCACGTGTAATTACAATCAGGCACTTTACCGTACTTTTAGAACTAAGCGCAGAGTCGTGACTCCGGACAAAAATATGATGAACGCGTTGATTCGTTATATAAAAGGTATCTAAAAAGATTGATTGTGTCAATGATACTTTAACGAAAGTTAATGGCTCATGACAACTTGGCAGCCGGGTTCGCTTCAACGAAAAAATATTCACTAACCGAATCTGAACCGCCTCGTGTTACACATATAAGACGTTCATTGTTGGCCAGGGAAAGTTTCAAAAAGAAAAAACTTTCTCTGGCAAAATTCGCCATACTCTCCGCGACGTCCAAAAGCATTCGCTTCGCAAAAGCATCATTAACGTGCGCGCTTAAGGTAATCCTGTGTTCCTGTTACATTTTTATCCTCCACTTCGCTCTTGGAATGCAAGGCAATAAATTACTTACGAGCTAATAAATAATAATATTAAATATTTCTCGATATACAGAATAGTTATTAAATAACTACAACCATTTACAGCAGTGTGTGTGTATATGTTTTTTTTCACGTTCTCTTCTCGCGACGTAATTAAATATATCATATATATCCGTGTACGTGTGCCTACATGTGCAGGGATATTCAGGTCAGGCGCATCAGGCAGATTTGACAGCTGTCAAACTGGGGTTAATTTAATTCCTCATGATATTTCGGCCTGTTGTCTAGTCAAGCGCGACAGAAATTTTTGAATTTTCATTGAAAAATCGCGAGAGTAACAAGGTAAGCGAAACAAGCGAGCAACCTATACACATATAATATGTAAGCAGATGTTGTTGAATGGTAAAGAATTTTAGGAGTTTCCTATACTCGCTGCGTGTGCGAGAGAGACCGACTTATGGGCGTTCGCGTGCGTAAGACAAGGACAGTCATTGCGAAACGTCAAACCATGAGTATACATACACCTGTTTGAAAATTGAATTTAAGAAATTTTTAGTAACGTTTCATCGAAACGATTGCATGTCAGCTATCAAGTCTGAGTGACGTCGTTGAACTAGATAACCTCGTACATATATACATATATAATCTATATATTTATATTTATTTATAATATGCTATTTCAATTTCTCTTACTTTCTCGCACTCACCTCTAATACTCTTCTGTACAAATATTTATATATAAAATATTCATCGTATCGACTAACTATCCACCGAAAGCATTTGACACTCGAATATAATTAAAAAAAAAAAGATTTAATAGACGCGTCCCAACGTTCTGTCTATTTCCATGCGTTTATGAAATTCGTCATAATTGATAATTCGAGGTTCGTCTTTCGATGAACGGTCATCGATATAGTACGTGCCCTGTTGGGTTGTGCCCTGTACATCATCATCAGGTATCAGTCATACCGATACACTCAGCAGTTCCTAACTAGGTTGAATACGCATGAGACACATCGCGATATCCCTACGTTAATCTAGACATCGGGATGTCATCATGACGATTCCTTAATACCCATGTATCACCATATTATTACAACGACCAATGCCCTGAACCAACGTGAGGCGTTGAATTCTTGGATATCTCTAGTGTAACTAACCACCTCGTCCGATCATTTGACGTATCCTCCTTTCACTTCTTTTCTATTCAGGCATTACTTCTTTTTTAGCCGATTTTTCGTTTTATCATTTCGCCATTCCTCTCTCCAAAGTACCACAAATCGGTGCAAAGAAACGGCTGGCTTTTTCTACACGTCGAATTGATCTTAAAGCAATATCTCCGTGAATGACTATTGAAATATTATAGTCGCTCAATCGACTCGCATATGAATTTCTGTATCGTGTACGTTTTTATGAAGCGCATTCGAGCCATGGTTATTAGATTAAGACAAGAAGTGTGAATCCTAGGCAATTACTATCTACTTAATAAAAAAAAAAATCTTATTTCTTCTGTTCATTCTCTTCTGGTACTTTTTAGCTACCTGGTGCTAATGTCCCATTTCCGATTAATGGACAATACGGACAGATGAAAATAGATATATACTGATTTTATATCATGTGAATGAAGTATGTCTATACGTGTGTGTATATGTATATATATATAGAGAGATATATAATTCACGAAATTTTATCCCGTGTCTATAATCTTGATAATTTCGATACTCTAAGTAACAAAGAATCTTGACACTAGCACGATTTGACCTATCTACTAAATTTAAAACTATCGATAGAGCTTGGAATAATTCGGTAAAGCCCTATGGACGGATCGTTCACTTGGTGACAGCACGATGGACGAGTAAGTTGGCAAATTACATTTTTTCTCCCTCTTTCATTCCACCCTTATTTCTGCTTGATCAAACTTAACTTCACAATTTTACTTCTCCCTATTTTATACAATCTAAAGGCACAATTTGTCCCGTTTACCGATGATGTCCGAAACAAGTAAAAAATGTCTTTAACAGTTCTAGGTATCTTCGTCTTGAGTTTCTTTTTTCCTTTTCTCGATGAATACTTTTTAGTTAGTGGCGTTTACTCACCGATACACACCTTGAAGCAGGGACACCACCGCCGCCATCATTTAGCCCCACGTCGTAATCCTTGTATTTACTGATGACTCTTACTCAAGAGATGCGAATTGAACTGATAAAGGTTACAGCACTGTTCCCCACAGATGTTACACTTCCAAGGGTTACTTTCGCTATGGCAACCCTTGTGGAGAAAGTACAAAGTTTGGTCAGGGAATGTTATCCTGCAGTGAGTACACTGTAGACCGCTGCTACGTGGATCCGGTCTGGTTGAGGTCGGTGGTTCACCCCTAGAATGGGGATTGGAGTTCGAGCCATTGTTGTTATTATTGCTCGAGCTTGTCGATAGTTTACGGCGAAGGTCATCTCGCAATAAAGATTTCAATGGGGAAACCTTTATAAGGGATGGTAATGGTAAGCTGCTGGACGTTGCACCATTGTCGTCCATTCCATTGCTGTTTGGTTCTTGCTTTATGGGAATGAGGGAAATCGAGGGAGTGATGGCTTCATCGCCACCACCGACGTTTCTGAAAAGGAACGGCCAGAAATCGAAATTTCTTTCAGTATTTATGTTCAGAATTGTAGTGAAAATATTTGGCAATTGCTAGTCACCTGTGAATGATACTGCTATTCATTGGTAGCTGATGATGACTACTGCTCGGAGCATTGCTGTTGCTGTCAGCACTTTGAGGACTATTTGGGCTATCTCCATTCAATGGGGTAGGACTCGCGTTGCGCTGGTTGTTTCCTTGCTCAGGATATGGAATGGATATTTCAACGTGGGGGGTAAGAAAATGCATAGGAGGTGTTACGTTGTCAGCGGATCTGTTACCCGTACTGTCGCCGCTATCTGATAACGGAGCTGATGGCATAGCTTCTCCTGGGGTACAACTGTTCATTATTGAGGTCGAACTGTTTGGTCCGGGATTGTCAAGGTCTATTCCGTGTCTGAAAATAAATTCTCGTTATCGCAGTGGCCGTTATTTTCATTTATTAATATTATTCCGCATATGTGAGAACGGACCTGTTAAAGAAATGTAGCCTGAGACACTTCATAGTAGCTGCTCGATAGTTACACAATGGACATGATTTGACCATGTCGTGTTGGCCGACATGTTCATTCTGAAAATGTGCTCTCATAGCTATCTGCCTTTGAAAACCTCTATTACATATTGGACAGTGATAAGGCAACGTTTTAGAGTGGGTTGTAAAATGTTCAGCTAAGTGATCCTTTCGGAAGAACCTTTTCTGGCACACGCGACACTCGTATGGTTTTACTCCTGTGTGTCTCATCTGAAAAAATAATATTAAGACTGATGATATGAAAATAAATGGTATGAGTAGGTATCCCTACTTTATGCCGCCTCATATTGGCCCCATTGGAAAATTTCATGTTGCAGACATCACACTCAAACATCTTTCTGTGCGATCTATGTCCGGAATGTCCCTCTTCTGCATCTCCATCATTTTCTGTTCCCTCGATGCCTTCAGCACTTTCCCCAGCTTCACCACCAGCAAGACATTGATCTTGGTGTGCACAAAAAGCTGTCTTATTTATAGTTTCATAGTTATCACAGCGTTCACACCTAGATAACCAAAATTAAAAAATAAATAACTATAATTTGCTAATATATTATCATAGAATAAAAACTGAACCAATCTAACCTGAAGGCTGGTACAGCACCATCGCTGCTGTCATAATTGGTATTAAGTGCAGCTTCATTGTCAGGATCCAAAGCCTCGTCCTCCCTATGATTTGAAGAATCACCAGCTTCAGCATGAGACGAGGAATGAGAGTCTACCTCGTTTTCCCCACCACCGCCATCGACCCCATCTGACATGATACCGAGCAGTGGGACTATCCTAAGCCCTTCGTCCAACCTATATCAAATAAATGGCAAAACATAAATAGCATATCCAAGAATGTATAAAAATAACCTCCATATCTTGTTTACTATTTAAAATTATTATATCACAAACCATAAAATAAAGAGCACTAGATCAACAATTAAGAACACTATAAAAGATAGGAGTAAGAGAGAGTGAGTTTGGTGTGGCACTTCTGCAATGAATCCCTAGGGAGACAGTAAATCGCAGGTGGTATTTTAACTGGGCAAATCTAAGACTTCTCTTGTTTTCCACGCATCCATTACCTGTCAGTTCATAGAACCTATCTTGTGTTAAAACTGAGTAAAGTTTGAGGAGGAATTCGAGAGCAAGGTGCAGTGGCACAGGTATTACCCAATCCTGGGAAGATTACGGCATAGAAACACCTGGTGGTAGAGCGCAATGCCAGAGTGCACTGCACTTTGTCCCAGTTTTGACCAAATCCGTCACTCGTGACGTAGTTTTCGCGGCTTTTCCGTGGAAAGGAAATGATAGTATTGAGGAAAAACCATAATACCTAACAGATCTACTTACTCACATTCCTCGGGCGGCGAGCCTCCGTCTCCCTTCAGAATTTCCCTCGTCCTCTTAGCACCTATGACCGCACGCGCATCCTCATTTGATTTTTTTCCTTTTTCACGACACGACAGGCACACAAATAAAATGTAACGGAAGTGCGAGCTATCCGTATTCTCGTTCACCGATATCGGTCTCCACTGTTACCAATTGTTGACGCAAAATCCACTGAAACACCATAGTCTTACCTGATGAATACTTCACAACCGTTTACTACTTTCAAATTAAATATTACTCTACTCTCTACCTCAATTCATTTACTTTCAATTAAACCATACTTTTACCATTATTGTACACCTTCAAAGTTCTCCAATTGAAAACCGATAACTTTGCTCACGTTGGCACCACATATGATCAACATCGACAAGTTGTCAAACGTCACAGGTTGTCCCATTTATCTTGAGCATTGCTCCAAATGACGAGTTTCATTTCTACTTTTACAGGAACGACTAGTCTACACCAATAAATCATCCATTAATTACACATTCTGTAGTTTCTGCAATAAACGATATAACAATAACTTTCACAAGATGCACTATAGTATTTTGATCCTATAATAAAGCTTTTAGCAAGTAATATACCTTACAAGATGTAATACGAATCCTTTCCTCGGAATCATTGTGCTACTTGATTCTACGAGAATCAACATCCTCTCTGGAAGATAGTTATGGATTATGATAATGAGTAGTGTGTCAGGCACTTTGCTTGTTATCTTTTATTACTATTTTTTCTTTATCTCAGTGTATCCTAACGTAATTCCATTGTATCTGCTTTAATATACGTACATGGAAGTGTATATGGCATGAATTTATCTCAGAGAACGTTTTACGAGGTTGGCAGTACGTTGGGCGCTTGACATTCATCACATACTGACTTTCTGTGCGGTAGGTTGCTGTAAGATTGATCTGTAAACAGTACTCCAAAAGTGCCTTGGACCAATTTGAGCGAATTATCAAGAAGACTGATATTATCATTCCGAATAAATAGGACCAAGTTAATTACAGACATTCATAGATATATAGAACAGGCAAACTTTTAATGCGTACTGGAAACCATTATTATACTCGATTGAATTTCGGAGTACATGAGACGAAAATACAGTGAAGCATTCAAAATCAAGGTAATAGTTATTATAAAATCTTGTATCAGTTGATATATCTATAATAAGAGTGCTTTTTCGTAATGCGTTATTAGGTATTTATTGTAAATTTATGAGTTCGTAACGACTTGTGTTTACTGTCAGTAGTCTAGTTGATTGATTTAAAAAATGTTACGTGATCTATATTGTAATGTTTCTTTCTGGAATGCTTGTAACTTTCTTTTATAGGCATATTTTATTTTAGTTTTTGATGCTCCGAAACCATCTCTACACTATCAATGGAGAAAGGTTTAATTAAGTGGATGAGAGGGAGAGAGAAAGACGGAAGGAGGAACGAAAGAGATAGTATGCGCGTTATGATGGCGAACTGTTGGGCGTAGCTCGTGGTACCTGTTGATTAACGTTTAAATAATTATTAATAAACCATACGATTTTTCGCATTGTTGGATCTGTGTGTTAAATGACTTTTGTATTACTGAGAAGAATATAATAATGAAGTCTCATGGTAATATATTAATTTGTAACCGGTCGTTATATATGTTTGAATTGTTAGTATTTTTAAAATTTCACAATATGTGTATGTATGGTATTTTGATACTTGTAACCAGTGGCAAATATCTTTACCAATTCTTATCACTTGGTTGCCTGTTAGAACAGACAGCATGTACAAATATTTGTGCAGCCAGTTTCAAAAGTAAAACAAAGCTCTTTGGTATCCCAAGAGTAGATTCATGAGTCAGCATACATAGCTGACAGAGTTCTGAAATATTTTTAGTTATAACCGGATTACAATTCTGTTTTAGACTTAAGTGATGGGCAAGGGTGAGGAGAGTACAAGCACAGAGGCAAAGGAATCAACGCTTCTGGCAAAAACATCTACAGAGGCTAGTAAAATGCTTGAAGCAGCCTTGTTACAAATGGATGGAATTATATCAGGTAAATTGTCAAGATATTGAAATAAGCTCTTAACGGTGTAATACTTATCATAAAATATTCATTATACTATTGCATAGGAGCTTGTGCAGAAGGAGGATCAGATGGGAACTCCGAGTGGAAGGATTCTGTGAAGGAAGCTACGAGAAATCTAGTAGCAGCTATACAAAATGCACCAAATCCACCACCACCGCCAGATGGAAATACTATGGAAATTCTTTTAGAATGGATGCAATCTGTAAGTAATTAATAAATCAATAATTCTAGAAAAACTTTTCCTGTGGGGCCTTAATAAAATTCCTGACATTCTGAAAGTACATAAGAATTTTGGGTTGTCATGCTATAGGCGCAATTTCTTGTTAACAGAAAAACGTGGTAAGTACATTGCGTACGAATAAGTGCCATTGCCCCACGAGTGTATACATGCTAACAATAAGGCTATTACTGGAAAAACACGTGTTTCTTATACAAGAAAATATAGATACTCTTGGAAAACCTAAAGCACCCTGAAACTCTCATATACGTCCACACATTACGACGTGTCAAACCCTTCCGGAAAAATATTGTTCGCAACGTACGGAGGTACTGCATAACACGTGGGTCGCATCCGGTCCCGTTTCCGGTACGCATTTTCCACCCAACTGTTGACAATCAAATTACCGATCACGTATCCACGTATCCGGACATCGTGCTGTAACATAGGCAGTGGTCGCTGTAGATAATTACTCATCGTGTCTCATGCATGCAGGTTTAATGAGTTATAGTGTAGGACTTTGAATTTATAAATGGGAAAATTGGGACACGATACCACGTAAGGAACTAATAAAATTCTTCCTTATTATGTTTCTAGGTATTTTATTGCTAGTGTGATCCAGGAACTGAGTGATAAAATAAATCCAAGATCAATGTTCTTCCCTCGATTACTGACCATTTTTACGATTACAAGGAATCAATTGGAACTAATATAAATGATAGCATTCTCTTTTAGAAGCTAATATGTTTATATGTTCTTTAATATGTTCTCTCTAATATGTTCGCCTTAGATATGTTTGCTTGAATTTATTCTTCTTTTTTGTCTTTTTTTGTTACGACCTTAGGCGGTATTTCCCTCTGGCCAGATGAAAGGGGCAGCGCCCCTTGGCGATAAAGACACAGAGGGAACACTGGCTC
Organism: Cephus cinctus; assembly: GCF_000341935.2. Lineage (NCBI taxonomy): Eukaryota > Metazoa > Arthropoda > Insecta > Hymenoptera > Cephidae > Cephus > Cephus cinctus. The sequence continues at coordinate 126,078 of NW_014333140.1, read as the reverse complement.
TATTTATAAAGCCGCCGTCTCGAAGGATTTCGTGATGTTAATTTTAGTTTTCGAAATGAAGGCGTACGTAGCGCAACGCACGACTTACGGTATCGCTCTGATCACAAATTCAGTGAAGATCAACATTTATTATTTACTGGAGAGAATCTAGAGGCGCGACTGATTCACGCTGACTCGATTGTGCTCCATAATCCATTTTAAAATTGTGTAAAACAATAACAAATCCCTTCAGTGATTACAGTGCAACCAAAGAACGTATTGGTATAAGCTTTCTTTTATCTTTTACACGTGTTATAAAAATATGCGAGTGAAGAAGTAATCGTGTACCGAAGCTATATAATTAACGTAGATAATTTCCGTGTTCATATGAAAAAAGATGAAGAATTATTGATAAGAAGAAAAAAAATGGAAGACTCCTGGAGCAGTGGATCAACGGTGGAACGTCAGGATCTAGATCCAATACTGGAGGAAGAGGATAAAAGTCAATCAAAAGGTTTCTAATTCTGTGAATCTTAATTAGAAAGTAATGAGGTTCGATTGGACGTTCACCAAGGTTCCAAGATCAGAACACGATACACTTGGCACAGCTTTTAAAACCCTGTCTGAGGAACATTGCCACGTCCGGACGTTTATCTTCGGCATGCCTGAACTAGAAACGAAACCTCATTTCGGCTTTTAATGTTTCTATCATGGAGAAATAAACTACTGTACAAAAATAGAGTAGACCATTAAAAGATGATCTCAATATATAAGAAGTTTCAAAGCACAAATAAACCAACTCTAGAATTCATGCGTAAAATATGCTCTAATAAAACTACAATAAACAATACTGAAGGGAAACATCTTGAAGAAGATTAACGATAGTCCTGACTTTATATTTTAGATTCCCAGTCAGATTCTTCGGATGCCACGTCAACGCTTAAAAGATGGGACTGTCGTTGGACACCATCGGAGGCTTACGACTCTTCAGGAACATCGTCGACATCGGAACAGGGTGAAGAATATGCTGAGGATTATCCCAGAGGAGTAGCCATAGACCTTCCTGGTCCTCCGAGTAATTCTCACAGTGCTTGCAGGTCCCAGGGTTGTCTCTGTCAGGTAGAACTCACAAATTAGTAAATCACAGTCAATTAAAATTCATCAACTACACTTCCAATTGTCTAGGCTTGTCTTCTTGGATACGCCAGAGTCATCGCTCTCCAGGGTAGTGTTCCTAACGTCTGCACAGCTTCTGCTAACGTTGCCCATCTTGCCTCTCTACCACCGTTGTATGCGACACCCTGCTCCAGCATTTCCAGCGAATTGCCATATCGCTCGACAAAAGAGTCATCGCCTATGAGATACATAAACACTGGATCTCATTGTCATTCTCAGAAGATCTCAACGGCGCAGATGGCCAAGGAATGTAATCTACGTGCTGCAGGACTCAGAGCAACCAGCACTACCTCCTTACCACCCAATCCTAGTCGCTGTGCTGGTTCACTGGATCGAAGGCGGCGCAGATTACGCAACAGGAGTGAGCGGGATCAAAGAGCAAGATCACATAGTGATTTGATCTGCTGTGATCGTGAGAGAATACAGTATTGCTCTCACCAGCAGTTCCAGTACGCCAGTAATCCTTATATGAACAGCTACAATAGTAACACAGAGGTACAGATGAGTGTAAAGAGAGTTTTCAATAAAGCTATACGAATTCCTTTGTGCCACAATGAATATTTGACCTATTACCGCCACCTTTAGATTGTTATTTTTTATTTCAATCAGAATTGGAGAAAATGTAGGATCTGATTTTGTTTCAGGAACGGCTTAAGAAGTTGGAGAATGAACGTGGAGCTTTACACATGGAAATATCCGTTCTATCAGAACAAGTTGATGCACAGTCAAGCAAGATCCATGAATTGGAAAATTTACTACAGGAGAAGAAAGATTCATTAAGACAGATGGAGGAAGCGTTACAGAAGGAAATGCTATCAAGGAGTGCTTTGGAGACGCAAAAACTCGAGTTACTGAGCTCCTTATCAGAGATAAAATTGAGACATGCCAGTTTGGAGCACGAGAACTTGGCTCTACGTAGTAGCAGTCCTCTGTCTAATGTAAGATGGTCGTTTGTCCTCCTCAGGGGTTCGCTATTAGGTTAATTTGTGGATCATGCTCTACCTTTATTTCCCAGGGCGAACGATTTAGCAGACATGCAGGACAGTACAGCAGCTTACCAAGACCGCCTACGTCCTCGAAGAAGGGAGTCGTCTTTGGTAAGGTCTCCAATTTAACTCCAGGAAGTCACACAACTGTACCATTGGCTATTAGGGGATCGTCCGCGAGGTGTCTCTCGGCGCCGATTCTAGGTTTAGACTGAATCCTATAAGCATGCTCGCCGTGTGTTTGCGAGGCTGCCACCTCCCCTAAGCGCACCCCTAAAACATTCTAATAATATTTAAATAATCACCTTCAAGATGAAAAAAGAGTCGGAATGTACTAACAACTCATAGCACGAAATTGCTAAGGAGCATGAAGCTTCCTGCTCGAAAAAACCAGTCCTTAAAAAAAAAAACTGTTTATTCTAATACAAATATTTTCTGGATATTATTCTAGCTGAAGAAGAGAAAATAGTTATTGGTGAAGCTGCTCCACAGCCAGAACCTACTCCTCTTCCGAAACCTCTGGCTGAACTCTCAATGGAGGATGTTAGTGACTGGTTATCCCGTTTAGGTCTAGAATGCTATGCAGGTGAATTAAGACGTTGGGGTGCAACAGGTACGAAATTACTGGACACAACACAAAATCAAATTGAAAAGGAACTGGACATCAAGAATACTTTGCACAGAAAAAAGCTTCTTTACGCAATCGAATGCGAGAGATGCAACGGAGTGGGCTTCCTCGGTTCAGAGAAGGTACAGTGGAAAACAATGTATCCTGTTATCCTAGTGTCTCTGAGAGAAATCGAGCTTAACTGTAATCACAGATGGATAGTGCTGCGGTTTTGCGCTGGCTGGACGACATAGGACTTCCTCAACACAAGGAAGCCTTTCACAATGCCAAAGTCGATGGTCGCGTTCTTCATAGATTGACCACTGAGGATCTGCTGAATCTCGGTGTCACAGCGCAGCTTCACGCGGCTAGTTTACGTCGTGGCATCCAGGTCCTGCGCGATCTCAATTTCAACTTCGACAACCTGGAGAGACGCTCTATCAATGGAAACGGTGCGGATGGTAGCAATGTTGCTATGTGGACCAATCACCGTGTGATGGAATGGCTGCGTGTAGTTGATTTGGCTGAATACGCACCTAACATGAGAGGATCTGGTGTTCATGGTGGTCTGATGGTTTATGAAGGCCGTTTCACTTCCGAACTACTTGCTACACTCCTTAGCATTCCTCCAGTGAAAACTCTACTTCGTCGGCATCTGACAACGCACTTTAATCAACTCCTTGGAAGGGAGGTGGTTCAGCATAAACGGGAAATTGAGAGTACTCTCGGTTTCGTACCACTCACTCTTACGGCTAGACTAAAAGTAAGTGAGAGTATATAGACTGCTTTAATATGAAGACAATACGATTTTATATATATTACACAATGATCTTTATATCAGGTACCAAAGAAATCCCAATTCACGCTCAAACGTAAGAAAAGTAAAAATGAGGTGGATTATGGAAATCTGGTCTGTCCTCTGGACCCGTCACCACCAGGTACTCCATCCACGCCCTCATCAACTCCGGGCAGCCCTAACTTGAACTCACCCACTCTCTAACCAAACAGATTCATTCGATCGCAGCATCCGAACTAACTCTCGTAAGTCTAACTCTACTAATGGCTGAGACAAGGGCTAATGGACTATATCTAATTCGACATAACATTAGGACAATCAAACGTAGCTTTATTTCTCATAAAATTCATTTGCTTGACAATCATCTTGTATAAATGTGTCTATCAGAGCAGTATCGACTTAAGAAAGAAAAATTTATAATTATTTTCAGATATGGATGAAGCTGGACACAAGAAAGTAATAGGCTGCATATAAGACAAGCAACAACCAGCTCATTAATTAAAACTAAATTATAATCAAACTCCAGAAAACATTCAATCAAAGATAACAATGATAGAAAATATACAAGCAGCTCGTATAATTAGTGAATATAACACTGCCTGGATGTGAACCAGCTAATCGTTAAAAACATAAATCTAATTAATAATAACATGAAAGTCTAAACAGTGTAATAACACTAAGGCGAGTCCCGGCGGTTGAGATAAATGACAGATATTTTTTTAATATTTCTTTTTATAGAATGTAAGGATAAAGAAATAAAAAAATAGGAACCGGGACACGACTCGTCATAATCAATACACAATTTACAAATAATTCAAAAGCTCATTGTGCGCGATAATAACAATATTCTAGATCATTATCGATCAGGATTATAAATGAAAGCCTGTATTTTTAATACTAAAGTATTCTACATAAATGTTGGTCGCGGTACAATATCATTGACAACTGCTAGTCTCTACTTTAAAAATGCGGAGAGGCTCATCGACCTTTGGCCCTTTGACTTCAATCTCCGCGGATTACTACGAGTTTGACTGAAATAAAGCAATGCCAAGTAACTTGAGGTTCCACTTACTAGATTAGAAGGTTCCTTTTATACATATAATAATTGTCAACCCCTTAGATATTTTGTGATAACATCCCAATCACTCTTTAGTATCATTTGTCATAATTCCGAAGTTCAGGATCATTTATCTGATGCTGGAGCTAGGCAAACAGCAATTATCGGAGATTGTGAAGACTGTAGGAAATTGATCCTTCATAGCTTTGTTACTCGATTTTGATCCTCTGCGTTTTCTGAAAGAATACAAATAGCCAAAAATGTGTGAATATAAAAAATACATAGATTTTGTAACGTTACCTCAGCATCAGCGCCATGTACGTCTCATTTAGTATTATCATAGATGTGCTAGGTATATCATTAGGATGCAAGTATTTAGAAATCTTTCGGATACTGTCAATAGCTTCGCCACAATTTTCTAATCCAATCTACAAAAGCAGTGTAGGATAGCAAAAATGTTAATATCAACATTGACTGATAATTCTTACATACCTTATTTGCTAGGCCAGTAAGCACTTTGGCTTCGTCCTGGGCGATAGTTTTCCTATGTGAATAAGCAGCCAACCATCCATATCTCGTAGTGCGTCCAATAGTTTTCCATCGTTCTCTAATAATCCTGTCGATCTAGTAAAGAAAAGAGTTTTTGAAATTCTCTAATTATATGTATATAAAAACCTACATCTTACCTCTTCAAGAAGATAATTGTCCTCAAAAAGATGATACGTTAGCATTGCCAGACCTTCGGATTTAATAGCTGCATTCGATTCTGGGTAGCGTTTAGCATTATTCAGAGCAAGCGATTTCATTTTAACTGAACTGGTGGAGCACTGTTAATTCTATGGTAAACAGTACCCATCTGCCTCGTCGCTATCATCAGTACCAGTATCAATATAAATGTAATATGTGATGCTACATGAATCGATCGGTTGAGCTTTCATAGATTTCTGGATATGGCGATAAAATTTCTAGTATGCGTTGCCATTGACAAGTCGAGGCGTCGACTGGTGGGGCATCACGCTCATTATCGCTTACCTGGATTAATCGATAATCAGATAATAATTATAAATACAGGAGTGTTCCCTTTTGTCCATTTTCAAATCTTATCTCGATCAATTAGCAAACAAAGTGAGTCTCATAGGCCGTACTTCATGTATCCCTTTTCATAATGAGTAAACGTCTATATCAGTTGGCCATGGATCTTTGTGATCTCTTTAAATGCTATGTTAGTACGGTTAAGGAAATGTTCAATGCACTCACTACTTTTTAAATATTCTTCAAATTAAGGGATATACGAGTGAGTTACACAGAAACAACGTTGAGCATGTACACCAGGATCACAGACTGTTACAATTCTCGCTTTGACTTTCGTTGTGCCTCAGGGTTCTCGCCAGGACAGAATTGCTAGTAGATACTTGATACCATATTCTTGCTTAATAGAGATTAGGATCTTGCAGTTTGCATCTATCCTCAAGCTTGATACGCTCCCTTATTTACTAGCACTTTGTTAATGTCATTCTTGGACTTGATAGATACGTGTACACTGGACTACCTTTGTGTATCCAACAATTCACGTTGTAGCAGTTTGGTACCTAGTCTTTGAATGCGCAATGTTAAACAGTTTTAGATAATTGATTAAATGACACGATAAATCATTTTAACAGAAAAGTTAGGATGCCACGGGCGGTTTTTCGCATCTCATGTCGCAGGCAGATCTGAATCAGACAGCATCGGAGGAGGCAATTCTACAAGCAAGAGGATACAAGCTTATTAAGAAACTTGGCGAGGGTTCTTATGCCAAGGTTTCTATATTGATTAATATTAGGATTATACTCTTATAAGATTCACATTGGATTCCCAGGTGTATCTTGCTGAGTACAGACCAGAGAACGATCCTGAGCGCAATAATAGTCTGGCTTGTAAAGTCGTGGACACTGTTAAAGCCCCAAAAGACTTCGTTCGTAAATTCCTACCGCGTGAACTGGATATCCTAGTGAAGTTAAATCATCCCCATGTTGTGCATGTACATAGCATATTCCAAAGACGAACCAAGTACTTCATATTCATGCGTTTCGCTGAGAATGGTGACCTCCTCGACTTCATCCTGAAGAACGGTGCTGTTGCTGAGAGTCAGGCACGGGTCTGGCTTCGGCAGCTTTCACTAGGTACATGAACAGGATATAGAATGAATAGATAATTAAAACAAGGGAAATGCTCATACCTTTTGGATACTTTCACCCATTTTTATTAGGACTTCAGTATCTGCATGAGATGGAAATAGCCCATAGAGATATGAAATGCGAAAATGTTTTACTTACCTCCAATTACAATGTTAAACTTGCGGATTTTGGATTTGCAAGATACGTCGTCGACGCGAGAGGTAAAAAAGTCCTGAGCGATACCTACTGTGGATCCTTATCATACGCTGCCCCAGAGATCCTCAAAGGATCTCCATATAATCCAAAGATTGCGGACATATGGTCTCTCGGTGTGATATTGTACATAATACTAAATAAAGCTATGCCCTTTGATGATACCAATATCAAGAGGCTCTACGAGCAGCAGACAAACAAGAGATGGAAATTTCGTGGGAAAGTAACAGATATATTGAGTGAACAAGCTAAGAAATTGGTCATCAATCTTTTGGAACCGGATACAGGCAAAAGATGGAGAATGGATCAAGTGATACACAGTGAGTGGATCGCAATGGATCCACGACTGATGATCCTTACACCGGCTGAACAGACAGCATTAAATGCAGCCATTGAGGAGCGCAAGAAGAATGAAGAAAAATTAACTAAAGCTATGGTGAATTATTCTCCGATGAAAAATTATAATTTAGAGGTTTTTATTTGATTGCAACGTCTTATTGGATTGAATGTTATTATAGAAATCTGGTAAAATTGATGATAAGAAAAAAATGGGAACTGATAACGGTGAAGACAAGAATCGGGTCGGGGAGGAGGTGACCATTATCAAGGATGCTGTTAAGGTGCTGAATTCTCTATAATCTATAATATGATTCTTATTTTACATATTAATTTTTAGCCAGCAGGTTCCACGATTATTGGAACGGGCAACTATTTTCGAAATCTTGGTGCTTCGGCATGAGTATATAGAAAGGAATTTTTATATCTTTACAAAACACAAGAAAGAGAAGAATAAATTTAACATATATAATTTATGTACCTCTTTTAACAATCTAATAAATAACGTTTATACACTTTATATATAATTACTGCATTGATCTTACTTATTTCCCACGTACCGCGATTGCAGTAACGTCGATGTATTTCCTTGCGTCAATTGCAGATAATAATTATTACCAAATATGAATCCTTCTATCTTTCCATGTAAATCTCCTGAAAACACTTTACGTGGTCCTGCAATTCCTCCCAATCTCCATACTCCACTTGACAGACTTAATAACAATTCGTTAGTGGGTATAATTTTCATCAGGAAGCTATCCGAACCAGGCAAAACGTATTCTTGATATTCTCCCCATGTTTCATAGCGCAGGATCATCATCTCCAAAGGAAATTGAATAGCCAACCAGAGACACTCTGAAGTCACTTGCAGGGATACTTTAATCGCGCCAGGTATACTGAGCCCTGTACAAAATATTTAATCACTTGCAAACCCTTTTATTATTTTATAACGAGGAAAGGGATCATACAAACCTAGTACAAGATATGGTTCTTTACTGGAAATATCAAAACGATAAATCTCCAAGCTGTCTTGTGCATCTGACACAGCATGTACTGCATAGAGTTCACCAGCCATGACTACTACTTTACTCAGTAAAGTTTTTTTAGCATTTGGTAATAAAACCAAACCATACAGTTCTTCATTGTTGCAAAGCAAAGATCCATTCGTTTTTTTGCAATTTTCTAATCCTGAAATATCTATTGACTCATTAGGTAATTTATCTGGAATTAGAGGTGTAGAATTTTCTTCGAGAAGTTCCAATTTGTGCCAGTAGCTTGCTCGGTCTGTTAAAAAATAAATAAAATGGAAAATGAAAAATTGTAATATTTACAAATGATCAACTATTATCTCACTTTTTAATGCACGACTTATCCCTTCTGCAGTACTTGACAATATTGACATTTTATGGATTACAGGTTTTAGACCAGAGTATAATTTATTGTAACTCTTCAGTTCAACTCCTTCGTAAAATCCATCTATGGTGACATTGCCCAAAACTTCTAAGCCATTTCGTAATGAGATACTTGTTTTAATTATTTGTACATCTTTCTGTTTCTTTAATTGATATTCTACTAGATTTGTCAAGTTAACATCATTTATAGGTCCATTTATGTTCAGAGCTGGTGCTCGTACGTTACCATGAATAGTATTTATACTAGGGATCCTCTGGTTCGAAGATTTTAATAATGCATTTTCGATTTTGCGACCCATTATAGTGCCAAATACTCTGTAAATAAATTTTTCATAAGCAAATTCAGTATTAAACTGTTTTAGATTAATTACCGTAGGTCCTGAATCTCAACGGTCTTGAAAGTCTTACGACCATTCAGAATAATCAGTTGTTCAGAATTGTTGGTACGTAAAGTACCTTGTGCCCACTTTGAAAACTTTAGACCATTAATGTTATCAGAAAATATGTCCTGAACTATTTTGTTTCCAGTTATAACATTTTGCTTCACATCAGATCTCACAACGTCGGTCGATAGATTCAATCCATTTACTTTACCACGCAAATCCAGATTTCCTGCAATGAGATATTTCTATTAGTTATTCAGTTTCATAGAAAGGATTTTCAAGTTTCTGGGTTTACCTAATATTTCTAAATTCTCGAATCTTATGCTTCCAGTTACAATTTGTGGATTATTTCTTCGTAGAGCATATTTGTCGATACCATCTAGTAGCGTATTTGGTGCCCATAGTGTTGTTGAATTTGAACCCACAAGATTTGGCATTTCTACATTTCTCATAGTAACTTGTACATTAATATTCTGAGACTTTGTTTTACTTAAGATACGACTAGAAATCTTCTTCCAGGATCCAAAACGTGGAGTATTAAGGAACTCCTGTTGTATGACAACTTTTCCTGGTTTCTCAAAAGTTACGTTCTTAAATTCAACGTTTGACGCGGTCACATTAGTTGGTCTGGTCCTTAGCCAGATCTCGTTATACACGGTCTTCAGATTTTTCCCATTGACATTCTCAATCGTAGGCTCAGTAGGAAACGTTGCAGATCCTATAGGCAATATTTTAATATGAGTTATCCCCATTAATGATATAAGTAAAAAAATAAACTTACCATACAGCAAATAACTTGTTAATTTTTCATCTATCGGGTAACTGAAACTTAGAGGCAAGGATAATGCCTCTGTTTTCAATACGTTGTCTACAGTTTTGGAACCTAGATTATTCATTGACTGATAGTTTGGAGAAAAGTTAATTGGCCCATGATCAGCGTATAATTTCTCTACTATGAATCCACCCTCTGAAACAGATTTAATGTTCAGAAATCAATAGATCCATTACAAATAATTATTATTTATCACCACAGCTTATTCCTTACCAAAGGTAATATTCGTCAAGGATATTATATCATCCAGTCGAACAACATTTCTCATAAGATCAACAATATTTACTCCATTGATAGTTCCGACGTAGGTGTTCTTTTTTGACGTAACTTTGTTGACTTCTTGAGGTAATAGATTCTTGAATCCATCATTCGTAATAACATTTGTTATCACCAAATTCTTAGCTTTTACAGGTCCTTTGAGAATCCCTGGTTCAACCCACTTATTAAGAAATTTTTGTAATCCTGTAATATATAATTAGTAAATAGATAAGTAGTGAAACTATTTAAATTAACAAAAAAAATATTTACCTTGAAGATCAACGTATTCCATTGAGGATACTAAAGCGTTAGAGACTTTAACGGTGCCAAGAAAATTTTTGAAATTCAAAGAAGTGTCATTAAATGAAGTTACAGAATCTCTAACAATCTCATCTAGTTTAGGTGCTCCATAAACATGTTTAGCATTTAATGATTTAGTATTAAGCTGATCTATTGTTATATTGTAAGTTTCGATACCAATACTCGTCGCTTCTGTACTACACAAATTACCCTTTAATCTGGATAAAAAATAAGATTAAAGATATTATTTACAATTAAGAAATTAATAATATGAATCACTTACTTGGACAATGCTAAATTATTGTACATGGACTCTGTTACAGAAACATTGAATGGAGCATATTTAGTTCCTGTAATATTGACAATAGAATCCCGGTGATCAGTAGTTACAAACGGTAACCCAGACAATAAAGTCACATTGCTCCAAACCTAAAATTTTATAAAAATAATTAATATCAAAAAAAAAATGATTGAGATATGTTCCAAAAGAAAGATGATACTCACGACGTTATCACTAGAGAGTATTAAATGTACAGGAACATCCTGATCCAAGAGTACAGCATCGTTTACAATTTGAGATAAACTTTTTCCTTTACTTCTGGTTAACTCCGATGCTTCTAAACGCTTTATAATTTCTACTCGTTGTAGAGTATAATCACCTGTGAACGTCTTTGTACCAGGTTCGCTGTGAATCCTAGGTTTCAGCTTACTAGCGCCTTTTCCCTTTAGCTGTCCTCTAATATCAATCAATGATGTAGTCCTTAATTTAGAGATAGTCATTGTACCACTTATTGTAGCGGGATCCCCATTCAACGGTAATAAGATACCGCCTTGAGTTAAATTCAAGTTCTTCACTTTAATAGAAGAAGTTTGAATGTCCTGATTTGTAATCTGTGTCGCTATTCCTATTGGGATTAATGCTCCAGTGACATTAAGAGTGGCATACACATGTTCAGCAGTGATTTCCTGATCACCAGTGACACATAATGCATCTTCCTCAAGGGATGAAAACTGTATCCCATTAATCACTCCAGTTACAGTAATTTCGTTAAGGTCCACAGATGGAATAGGACACTGAAGCTTCTTCATAGATCCTATTCTAACAGTTTGAAATTTAATCTGTTCATAATCATTCTGTATCTTTCTTAGATTTCTCATATGATGAAAAGTCTCTCCAGTAGTAACCCTTTCTGCTTTGCAGTATGATTTGCACTTCATCCTTGCAGTTCTTCCAGTTAGGGTGTTAAGCACAGTATTGTTTGTCATCATAGAAGCTGACACCGATTTCTTTTGATTATCTAATTTAGATACAATTTCTTTGTACTGATATGTGAGATCTAAAAGCTGTTGTACATTGTTCTGTTTAATATCTTTGCAATGTAGTTGCTTGATATGCCCATTCAGTATTCGAATAGGGCCTTTCAATGTAAGGTCTGCTTTCAGAATTCGCCGAGCTCTTATGTTTGCCTCAGTGCACCAAGCTTTTATATCCTCCCTTAGATTCTCCCAGGTATTTTGTTGCTTCCAAATAGGCTTGTTTAATTTCCACAGCCCATTCGTATAACGGATTGCCAAAAAAGGTTCTCCATAAAGGAACGTGGTACGTATCTCTTGTACTTGAAGGATTGTAACATCTAATTCAACAAATTTCCATCCATCGTACTGGTACATTTTAATTTCATTCTGCCTTTGGCTAATAATCAATGCTGTTTCATGCGTAGTCAAAGAGAATATCCTGTCAGCAGCTTCAATTTCTTGAAATGGTACAAAACGGTTCAAAGAGTGTTTATAAAGAACTGTAGATTTTTCATTGGCAAGTGCTAAGTAGTATTCTTTTAGATGTTTCCCTTCAAAGTGAAACACTACAGTATCCTTTGTGGCTGGCAATCTCTGAGCAATTGTAAATTTATTTGGTCCCAAAAGAAAGTGTAATATAATAGTGTGCGATCCTGTTGCCACTAAATGCATAGAAGATCCCATTGTAAAGGGCACTAATGTTTCAGCTCCAAAACGTATAGTCTGTATTAGATCAAAGGTCTCTCCAAGCCAACGATATATATGTATATATTGACTGGATGCTACCCCCAAAAAAAGCTGATTCATTCCTCTCCATAGAGTTAAGTGAGATATAGCTGGAGTATTAAAATCCTGTGCGAAATAGAATACAGTCCCTTCCATAGTTTGCAGAAGCTTCAAGACTACTATGGTGTTATCGAATTTTTCTATTACTAATACTATAGTACTGGATTCGGTACTATCCACGGCAATACTCTTGCCTCCCTGTAGTGCATAGGATGCAACTTGAATGAAAGATATGCCCTACAAAAAAATCGCACTATAAGAATGTCATTTTAGAATTCAAAGATCATTGCCGCAATATTGCATGAGTTAAAGAACTTACGCTTATAATGAACAAGGATACTCCAGCAGAATCTAGTGAAACAGCAAGGAATTGTTGCTCCACATTATTCTCTTTGACATAGAATGCCAGGTCCAGTGTAGTTGTTGAATTAAACATAGAATACTCTTCAAAACCGCTACACTTTTCAATGACAGCTGTAATGAGAGATACAATTTTTGAAAGACGCGCTTTGCGTAATTTCTTTTTTATCATTTCGCCAGAGAGGGGATAGACACGTGGTATAGTATATTAATGTGGCGTGTGCTTTCCATATATCTCTTTTCATAAAAGTATATACTAAATATTATTTTGGTGATTTTTATCTGTATTTTATCAGAGCTGAGACCTTGGGTCAGACTGTTTATAGTTTGATGATTCTTTCCTTCAAAATTATCAAGCTATATATATTTTTTTAAAAAGATATTGGAGCTTTGCATCATTTTACAACATCTTTTGCTAGTTACAAGCTATTTCTTTTACTGCTGTGGACCTTATGTTACTTATGTACAGTGTTCGATATCATGTCACTTTCTACAGAATTGATAGAAAACTTAACAGCTCAAGTTTTAGAACTAGAAGCTCTCCAAGCAGTATATCCAAAAGAATTAGTGATAGCTGATTATGGTGTTTTGGCTGACATTAATAATTACATTGCTGGGAGCAATGTAGAGATACCACAAAAATTGGAGTACTGTATTGAAATTTCTATATCCAAGGTAAATTTTTCATTATATATTGTCATACTGAATATAAGAATGGATCTATTAATTTCAAATGAATTTTCAGGGTGCATTTGAGCTACAGGTGACTTTGCCTGCTCACTACCCGAATATATATCCAGAAGTGTATGTTAGGAGTTCCTTGTTAGACAGAACTCAACAGATGAATTTAAATAAGTCATTGTCATTATTTATGAATTCTCAAGAGAAAGGTGAACCTTGTATATATGCTTTGATATCTTGGCTACAGGATGACATAGATAAATACTTGGAGCAATCAGAATTAAATAAAAAATCTAAGGGGAAGCTTAAGGAAACTGAAGAGTTAGACAAACATGTTTTTGGACGATATTGGGTTTACAGTCATCACATATATAGTAAATTTAAAAGAAGAGATATTGCGGATCTTGCCAAAGAGAATTCTCTATCTGGTTTTACCTTAGCTGGTAAACCAGGAATAATTTGTGTTGAGGGTGCTCTAGATGATTGTGAGTACTGGTGGCAAAAGGTATTATTTATTGTTATATTATAATCCTATCATGTACGATTACTTTGAAAATGTCTTAGTCATATAAATGATTTTATTTTTTCTACAGGTAAAAACTATGAACTGGCACAAGATATTAATAAAGTTAGTAGAAGAAGAAAATTTAGACAACAGAAATTTAGATAGTTTAAGAAAGTTTTCAGGATTTCAAGAAATATCATTTGCAACGTCAGAAAAGCACAATGACATGGGACAGCTCTTAAAATATTTAACTGAGCATGATTCTCACCATGCATTTAAAGAATTTTTTGGCGTTGAGGGGAAGTCTGCTCAATTATAACTAATTAATATATGTCTGTATTTGTTATACCTGTCCTGTCAGATTATATGTATATTTTTATAAGCAATAACGTTTATTATTTATGATAAGCCAATTTACCTTTTTCAGGATCAGTAAATCCACTGAGTTGTCTTTTGTAACGAGTAGGATGTGATTTCTTAAATTCAGTCATGTAACTTGCAATTTCTATATTGATTTCTTTTATTAAATCTGGAGTGGGTGGAATTTTTTCTGTGAAATAATAAACAAACCATAGAGTCAAAGTATGTTACAAGGAACTATTAATTTTATGAGATATAGTACCATAATTTCTTTTTAAGCTCTCAAAAAATTCTGTTGTTTGATGCAGAGTCTCCTCCAGGGCACTCGGTGTCGATATTACTTGTGTGAAAATACATGTTAAAGAAATAACTAACAAGTAAATTTTAAACATCTCTGCCTCTTAGAAATACCAATGATCAACTGAATTCGTTTCTTGTAATGAATAAGTATGGGTTACTGGAAAGAGCAGTGTCCTATAGTACAATTCTGTTTACATTTCTTATATTCAAAACCGATATAAGTGTACAAAAGAGTTTGAATTTTATATACAAAATATTTCTATCAAACCAATTTATTTACGGTTTCTTATGGACTTATAAAGAAAAATACGGTATTATCTTATAGTAGCATATCGTTGAAATTCATTAGTTAGAAATTGGCCTGGCATATGTGGAGCTGGTGGGCCCAGAGCATCCTGAGCAGGACTATGGATCTTGATCTGCCTCATATGGGTATCTCTTCCATTCTGATGATTACTGATGACTGCTATTTGAATCATGAAGGTCCTGATAGGTCTATCATTGATGTCCTTAATGGGAATCACTACCCAGCCACTGGGCTCGCTGAGATCCATAAATTCTACTTCTTGGAGATCATTGAAATTTGTGCCTGCCCTGATGCTTATTCTGAAAATTTGTTACGTTTCATCTCTGTTATATTATACTGCTGAGTCCTATCCTGCTTGCTTACCTATTTGGTGTATAGCTCTCATCTAATTTGTAATCAGTATAGATACAGATATCTCGGATAGTGGTTTTCCTACGAAACTGAATATTCACAAGATGTGGAAGCTGTCCATCAGACTGCCAATATGTCTCTGTAATATCATCTCTAAGCTGGTCCACTCCAAAACCAGGTTTACAACTCGACAGACTCCAAATTGCTTGGTTTCCAACTTCACGTACTCTACCTGGTAGCTCTTCCTGTACAGGATCTAAAATCTACTATAATAAACGACAACTGCATACCTATTTGGAGTTTTAATCAAATAATATACAGACGTAATTAAATGTTCCTTGCCTCCACCACCAGTTTTATTACTCATATTGAGGTTACAAACAAGTCAACTCATTCCTTGGTCATTCAGCCCTTAGAAAAAACCTTCTGTCATTGCCAGAAGTTTTCTTTTTTTAATGAAGATAATACTTTTATCTACTATCAGCTATTTGTAAAACCAATGCTTATAATTCTGATTACGACAGAATTATGCAGAGATTATCTACAATTCGAGGACACTGTGTGTTTTGAATGGCCGTTACCATGGCAAAATTGACCTCACATAAGCATGACTGAAAACTACCCCACGTTAGCAGAATTATGTCCATACAGTACCTAGTTGGAAATTTTACGTTCTTTCAGGATTCATTAGGAACTCTAACTTTTCAAGATTGTTTGATCTTTAGATATCTCGACAAGATTGTAACGGTGGACCAATTTTTCTACATACAATTTCAATTTTCTACATACAATAATGACTCTAGTCTTGACTAGAATTGATTATGCTACTGTGGGAGCTACATCTCCAGGAACAACAAAAATCTTACCTGAGGAATCAAAGCAAACACAAAGATTTGCTGTTGCCGACCATGATGGTGTTCTGCATGTCTATGGTAATATGAAGGAATAGTATAGAAAGCATCACCATAATTATAAAATTAATAATAACATCAATAGGTACAAAGAAAGGAGAATTACAACTGTTGTTTAAGTCTTTGCCAGGACCCAAGATATCACGTCTGGTTCTTGGAGGAACTCTGGGCACACCAAAAGATAAAATATTTATTGCATATGCCAATTCCGTAAAGGGATTCACAAAAAAGGGAAAACTCTTTTTAGAGTTTGACACCAGCCTTATAGAACCGATATCTACCATGTATGTTCTTGGAGCAGATTTAGCAGCCTGTGCCAGAGACCTATATCACAGATATCGTGATTGTAAAGATGCTGACTCTTATCTGGCTGGAGAAATTTTATTGGATGTTATTCTTTTACCTGGTGAAGGCTCAAGTGTACATGCTATCCTGGCATGTGGAGATTGTGCTGTCCGTGTCCTTCATGGTACCAAAAATCCTACTGTACTAAGATTGCCTACTGTTCCCAGTGTACTTTCACCTTACAGGTAATTTTACTTCTAATAATTAATAAAACTTCATTCATAGATGATACATAGGTCTTATTACAGAGAGGGTGATATAGATGCAACAGACCGAGTTATACTGGGGACTGTTGATGGTAGAGTTGGATTATTGATACTACAAAAGGATAAGACTTTAAGAGTAACCTGGTTAATAGCATCCATAGGATCAGAGGTCACTTCTCTCGATACTTATGAACTTCGGGATGGATTGGACATTCTAATTGGTAGACAGAATGGTATTGTGGAAGTTTACACATTCCCAGACGATGAGGATATGACACCAAGCCTACGGTATCGACACGTAGGTACTAAAAAAATACTACAGTACACAAGAACACCATTCTTAAATAGTTATTCCCATTACACACTATCAGAACACTGGTGAGAGTATCAGTACTGTCTGTGGAGGAATAGTAGGTGCTTCAGGATATCCTGAGGTTCTTGTCACTACGTATTCAGGTCGAATATTTGGCCTTACCACAAGACCACCAGGTGCACTTGAAGCAGAACAGAACGATACTGGTCTCTCTAAATTAAAAGCTGAAATACAACAGTTGGAAGGGAAACTTGCTGAGGATAGAGATGCTGCTAATTTTACAGCTGATCCATTGGCACCTCTGATACTTTCTGTAAATCATAGGTAATTTATTAAGTATAAAATCTATTGTCAAATATATTTTTATAGCAGTAACGTTATGACAGATTGGTCCTGAATAGAGACGATGCGTCTTATTCTCTCTCTGTAGAATTGGATACAGCGATTGACAATATTCTTATACAATCCGATACTCCAATAGAATTATTAGATGTAGAGAGTAACAGTGCTGTAACCAGTTTATCTACTTGTGATCCGAAGGAAGGAAATTTCGTTTTGGCTACTTATCGCTGTCAGGTAAAATTAAATCTGTTTTAATTAATCAGTATCATCATCCTGAGCTTGAAGAGAATAATCATCTCAAAAATTCAGGCGAATACAAATCGTTTAGAATTAAGACTGAGGACTATCGAGGGTCAGCCAGGAACTTTGCAAGTCTATGTAATGTCTCAGGTAAATCTTTAAGATTATTTTTAAAAAACTTCTATTAACTTACGTTTAATTCTTATTTCAGATTCAGCCAAAATGCTGCCGCAAAATAGAAATTCCTATTTGTGCATTATCGTTACATACAAGAATACATGAAGATGATAAGTCAAGTATATCATCTGGACCATTTAATGAATTGAGACTAAATGGTGGCTTTACAGTTGCTGAGGTAAAGTATAATGAAAAGTATAAACGATTAATGTTCTAAAGTCAATGTATTCAAAGGACACTTTTATTACAAAATTGTAGATGCACGCTTGGCTCTCACTGGTTTTGCCAGACGTACCTGAGAGACCACAATTACAAGATGGTGAAGCCAATTTAATATTAAAATCTTCCTTTGTAGGCACAATTCTTAAATGCAAGTACAAGTAAGTTATCTAAAATTTGTTTTGATTGTCAATATGACCAAAAAGAATCAATATTATTTGCAGAAAGGGTAGCGCAACTTTCCTTGGTGAAAATGTATCTACTATTATAATCTTACGAGATGTCCTCACGAAGGAAGCAACTAAGAGGAAGATAAAGCTTGAAGTTTTCTGTGGTAAATACCTTAAATTATATTCCTTGTTCCTAGCATGTCCCGGGGAGTGGATATTTAAATCGTATAAAACATCTATATTTCCTTAGATGTCGTGGAAGTAAGTATATCCAGGGTATTGGAGCTGATTCTACCGAGGTTGGAAACGGCTCACAAGTTGAGAAAACAGATAAATATTTTAAACGCCCTCCAAGAGTGGGAACTCAAAACAAATCCCAAAGAGAATCTGTGCACTGAGTACCAGGAACTCCTGACGATCGAATCCACCGTCAGGAATCAGATGGCTAAGGATCCTGAAATATTACAAAGATTGCATGCAGTAGTAACGGATCTATACGTCGATTGGGAACGTGCAAAAGGTGGTCGTCGTATCAGCAGTCAATTGGCTACTGAAAAATTGAGTTCCGCCCTGGATTCTCGAGATCTGACACTTCTTTTGCAAGTGTTTGTTGCGAGAAAAAGTTTAAATCTTCCTGGACCAAGTACCGCGACAAAATTAGACGAATAAATAAAAGCAGGATGAAAAACGAGATATAATTTAAGAAAAATATCCGGCCGTCGATGTTTGTATAAACGTATTCATGTAAAAAATATATTTTCAACGTTGATCCGCGATATAAACAACTTAATTATTTATGTTTAAAAACGTACATACACAATGGCATGACTACTATTACTTACAGCATATATTGGTAATATAGGATTTTTGCGGCTTGCACTACGTTACATCTCGGTCGACTGTATTCCAATTTCCAAGTGTACATACGTATGTACTTGAATATTTTCATTAATCGATCACGATCTAGCTGTTTTCAAAGCAGTTTAATTCAGGAACCAAGTACAGATAAAGGACTACTCAATATTGAGTATGATTGGTAAATTGGAACACAGCTTCAGTTGGAAATTATAAAAAGATAATTTTAATTAATAGGTAACCATTCCCAGGCTACCTGGAAGCCACAATCACAAATAACTTGTGTTGTGCTGACCGAGATCACTTGAGGGCTTTACGCAGAGTATGTAGACGATAATATTTATCATACCGTCGTTCAGTCAGTCCATTCTGTTACAACTCTTTAAGTTCTACGAGGAGTTTTCTTCATGTACGGATTCAAGTTCCTTGGTATTATGAAAACCTCGTACGATTGGTACATTGCTGTTACCACGATCATTTGGTTTCAACTATGGACTCAAATTATATAAAGAAGTACTGCCTGTAACGAAATGCCACAACATTCTTTAATCAAATCAAATTTCAGCAAGAGTTTTCAGTATTAAGAAAAGAAATAATACATACAGGTTATCCGTTGTCCTAACAACTGCTTCCAGTGGATCTCTGTCTGATCCATTATCTGTGCTAGTTGCTACAGTATACTCCAAAGTCTGTCCCCCTTCATGCGGTAAGATACTCTCAGGATTATCTTCAGGAGGCCCGATCTCTACTACTCCACCAGGTTCAACCTCAAGTTTTAAATCCTGCACTATACTGCTTTGAATGGTTCTTGCTTGAGAATTCTTGTCACTCTCTTCATTCAAACTCTTTCCTGCCACAATTCTGTTCGGAGGACGTGCTGGTCTTCCGCGAGAATGAGTATGCATATGTCTTTTCATATCACTCCGCACTCTAAATGGTTTTCCGCATACGGTACAAGGATGCGGTTTTTCTCCAGTGTGTATTCTTCGATGATTTTGAAGGTAGCTACTCGCTCGGAAAGTTTTGTGACAAAATTCGCAACGATAATTTTTCTCACCGGTATGAATTCTTCTATGGACGATCAGGGAATATTTTCGTGCAAAATCTTTGCCACAGTACTCGCACTGGAACTGCTTTTGTTCTGAATGGATACTAGTTGAATGATATTTCAAATCACCCCATTGTCTAAAGTGTCTTCCGCAATCTTCGCATTTATATGGTTTATCGCCACTGTGAAGACGTTTATGAACCTGAAAAATATTTTCTATTTTTATTAGCAGTATTGAAAAAGAAATATTTGAAAATATAAAAAACTATTCATGTATACCTTTAGTGCACTAGCAGCGAAGAAACTCTTACCGCAAACTTCACACTGATGTGGTCTTTCTCCACTGTGGGATCTCATATGATAAACTAAACTATTTTTATGATTGAAAGATCGTCCACATTGGGGACAAACGAGTTCATCGTCTAAAAAACAGGTAAGACTTAGGCGTTTTTATATCTAGAAATATATTCAACTGTTTAGAGAATGCGTACTGTTCTTGCGACTTTTTTGCAACTTCTTTTTCTTTGCCGTTTCTGGAATATCAGTCTCTTCTTTCTCTTGTAAGTCATCCTCATTTATGGTTGTAGCTTGGATCTCTTCTTGTTCGGTGTGCTTTGAAACATCTGCTATTGCCCACAACGGAGGTCCATTGTTTACATCAACCAACGGAGTTTCAATATCCTCATCTATGTGGGCTCCAATTTCTTCAACTATATGGTACAGAAAGCTCAGTATGCCTATATATTTATTGGCTGTAGAACTGATACCTGTAGTTTTATATGTGTACTTACCCACTCCTCTGATTCCTTCCATAAGATCTTCGGGTTCATCGAATTCCTCAATTACGCTATTGTCTAAGCCTTGTACAGATTCAGTGACAGACATAGTGATACTTGTGTTTGTTGCTTGGGCTATTCTGGCTTCTTGTTTGACTGGTTCGTAATGAGCCTATTGAAACATAAGTAATAAATATAATTAACAGTTGTAAAAAGTATATCTTGTTT
This sequence comes from Cephus cinctus, assembly GCF_000341935.2. Classification (NCBI taxonomy): domain Eukaryota; kingdom Metazoa; phylum Arthropoda; class Insecta; order Hymenoptera; family Cephidae; genus Cephus; species Cephus cinctus. The sequence continues at coordinate 104,811 of NW_014333140.1, read as the reverse complement.
AAACGAGGTTTCGTTGAATTAACTATACCTTAAGGTGCTCGAAGAATTTGAGCTGTCCACTGAATCTACTTCCACACAGTTCACATCTGTATGCATGAACTTGAACTTCTGTAGTGGTTTCTACTGATATATCTTGATTTAATCTTGCATTATCTCTCCTTGTTGGATTCTTTTTTGATTGTTGCTTGAGCTTTCTAGGAATTCTTTTCTTGTGGGGTAATGATCTCTTAGGTCCTGGAGTTGGTGCAGCATCCTCACTACTTTCTGCAGAAACATCAACGTCATATTCGCTTTTAATGTTGATGAACTCCTGCTTGACGTTTTGTGAAATTCTCTTCAAGGGCTGTAACGTGGGATAAACCGAAGGAGGATCAGGATCAGGCATGGATTGAATAGTGTAGGCATTAACAGGAGATAGGGGTTCTAAATGACTGACATCAGGTAAAGTAGGATCTTCATGTTGTTGCTGGCTGTGCAGCTGTTGCTGCTTCTGTTGCTGTTGCAACTGAACTGCGACAAGTGCTGCTGCCAATCTTCGATCATCCTGTACAAAAATTTATAAGTAATTCCCTAAATAGAAAGTCTTATTTAAGGAAGCAAGCTGCAGGATTCTTGCCTCGGTCAATTCATGAGGTAGCAAGTCTTCTTCTGTTTCATAGTACTGAGTAGTTGTGGTATATTCAGATCCTACTCCAGCATTGATCATATCTACAACCATTCCTTCAGGGATCAATTCACCATTCAGTGCAAGAAGTGGTACTCCTTTTCCAAGTGATTCACCATCCTGTCTTTGGATGGTAATGTACTGTGTACCTTCCATTCTTTCCAGTAGGACGGCTTGTGCAGCATCTTCTGTAGTTACTTCCATCACTGTATCTTCAAAAGTCTTATAAAAGATCAAGAACTTTAAAAGAAAAGTTCCATATACAGTTTCCCGTGTAAGAGCAGTATGGATTGGAATAAATGAATGTCTCCTTTAAAAATAAGGTATCTCCACCTACCAGGAAGCAAGTGCAGTGTTTAAACTTGGCGCTATGGGATCCTGAAGAGATGACAGCGAATCCAAGGTCACTGCTCCCGGGGCTCCAGGAAAATTTTTACTCTACCCCGTATCGACACCTGACTAAAAAATTGAGCCGGCCTTACCTTCCCCTGCCGATCCTCGTATTCCAGGGCGAATCTCTCGGCTTTCCCTGGGGAAAACTTGGCCGACATAAACAAAGCAAGATATTGAAACACTGTAGGCCAAAATGTGACAACAGTGCGTGGCCCTTGACGCCATTAGACCGGATGTTCCCTACTATTCCCTACCTACGCCATTCTCAAAAATTCTCAAAGAACCACTTCAAGAGCATAAAATTCTCTAGCACATTTTCTTCATAAATTCACTCTTCTTTCTAGCCCCTTTAACATATATCTAGAGTTCTTGCCCTAAAATATCTTATTAAAACAGCTTCATATAAATCATTTAAACCATTTTGTTTTTTCTATAGATTTACTCTAATTTATCTTAATTTTAAAATTCACATGATTCCTCGTCAATTCACACACCTTTGGCTTATTTGGATATGAAGATTATTATGACTACATTTTGGCTTTCCTTTGTTTTATTCATACTTACTAGGAATTTTGGGAGGATATAATTTTCCAATGCTGTTATACGTCACTTCCCTCTCAAAGGAATTCCCTAAACTTATAATTACTCTAGATCTTGAAATATCAAAATAATTATTTAAAACAGAGAAGTATTCGATTTTAGTTGTGTATTTGTATTGTGTAAATACTTCCTTTGCAATAGGATCATTTAATAATTTTGTGAGAAGCTACTAAGAGATAGACCTTTGGGGAAAACAGATCTAATTTCTAAAAGAACCTACTGTCTTTGTACTGTCATTGTCAGCTGATTCATAATGTACTGTCATAGTCCGTTCACTTAAATCCTCCACCATTTAATATTGTAACATTGCACTGATATGGTGAATTATATAAACAGGGATTGTGAGACAAATATACTGTCGAGTGCAAATAAGAAAACTTAACTGGACTATTGCAATCATATTGCACATCTTTGGTAACAGCTATAGAATCAATCATTTTTTTCTGCCTGACATAAGTTATAAATATATTTTAAAAAATATTTTAGCCTCCGGTAATTACCGTAGAGAATTATGTGACATTATCAAGTAGTCTAAAAGAAGAAATGGCTTCTCTTTGTGGACGTTGGAGATTGTGGATTTTACCAGTGCTTACAGGCCTTTATGCCTTATTAATCATTATCTTGGTACCAATTTTATTGGCCAATTCAATAAAAAATGGATTTAAGAAGCAGGATCAAGGAGCTCTTGTTGGAGGAGCATTTGTATTATTGGCATTGCCAATTGCATTTTATGAGATTGTTCAGCACATGATACACTATACTCAGCCAAGGCTCCAGAAATATATAATAAGGTATGTATGTAAAATCATAAATCTTAATATTATTTTATATTATTTATTAAATATACAATCATTCCTCTATAATTTTTTTGTTTTCAGAATTCTATGGATGGTACCAATCTATGCTGTAAATGCTGTAAGTATAATATATAAATACACAGTGCATGCAAATATCATATCAAATGGAATACAACATGAGAATTGTAACTATATTTGATGCAGTGGCTTGGTTTGGTATATCCTGAAGGCAGTATATATGTAGACAGTCTAAGAGAATGTTACGAGGCCTATGTTATCTACAATTTTATGATGTACCTCTTGGCTTATTTGGATGCCGATAATCACCTTGAACATCGTTTGGAGCTTTCACCTCAAGTACATCACATGTTCCCCCTGTGTTGTTTGCCAGACTGGGAGATGGGACGTGAATTTGTACATATGTGTAAACATGGAATTCTTCAGTATACTGCGGTCAGACCAATATCAACTTTAATTTCCTTGTATGTATTATAGTACCCTGGGTTATGGGGACTTTAATTTATTAATGAAATTACTTGTTACAGTATTTGTGAACTTAATGGAGTTTACGGTGAAGGAGAATTTAGAGGAGACATTGCTTTCCCATATATGATTGCTTTTAATAATTTGTCACAGTTTGTAGCAATGTATTGCCTGGTATTGTTTTATCGAGCTAATGCTGCAGCTCTAGAACCCATGAAACCTGTTGGGAAATTCCTATGCATCAAGGCTGTTGTTTTTTTTTCATTTTTGTAAGTTATTTTATATCAGTTCATTTTAATTTAATTTATTGCAATAATTAAGTAATTCTACTTTACTTTCAGTCAGGGTGTAATAATAGCAATGCTAGTATACTTCGATGTGATATCAAGTATCTTTGATACAGACAATACAGATGACATAAGAAATATCTCTTCGAAACTGCAGGATTTTCTTATTTGTATAGAAATGTTTCTTGCGGCTGTTGCTCATCATTACAGTTTTAGCTATAAGCCCTATGTTAATCTGGCACAAAATCAAGCCTGGTGGGATGCATTTAGGTAAAATTAAGTTATCCTACTTTTCATTCAAAATGAAACATCCATTGTAATATCTCTCCTAATTCTCTTTTGTGTTCTAAGAGCAATGTGGGATGTCTCCGATGTGCACAATGATATGAAGGAACATCTGGGAGTTGTAGGATCTTCTTTGAGCCGTAGAATTCGAGGCCGTAGTGGCTATCAGCAGTCCTGGGGTAGTGCTACGGAACGTACATCCCTTCTATCAGAGGCACCATTGACAACAGCCAAAAGTGCACCAGCCTGCTCCTTTTTAGGATACAATACAGCTGATAGTGGACAAATTTTAAATTCTATAGACGATTCTAGAGGATTTGTAGATCTCAGTCCAGACATGCAGGATAATAATCATAACATCAATACGTAACCCACTCTATCCTTTCCAATCGCAGGATATGGTGTATTATCTTAAGAACTTCAAGGATTCGTTAGAATCTCCACTCACAATGATATTTTATTCATAACATCCTTAGTGTTTTATCCCAAAGAGGCAAATTTGACACACCACAAATATTGTATAACATAATTCATCCCTCCAGCTGTGTCACTGTGATATTCCATAAATATGTTTTTGCCTACTATTTTCACTCTACAGGTATCAATACGTCACAAGATACCAGTGATGTACTACCAAAAATTGTACATACGCAATATTTATACAGAAAATACTCTAATAAAATATTTGTATAACGTACATCTAATTACTTACACCCACGAAGAGTGTTTACCTTTGGAGCATTAACTGCGTTTACCATTTACATTTTTACCGAGCATTCAATATGGTTCCTCAACTGACATCAGATGGATCATGGATGAATAATATTTGGCGGGAAAGCACCTGTGTAGTAATCAAGAGACGTAGAAAGTCATATTACTGTCATAGTAAATGATGGACACGTCTAACGGGTATCGTGGTCCTGAGGAAGCTGGAAAGTCGAAGAAACATGAGGAGCATCAATATTTGGAATTAATTGAGCGTGTTATTAAACATGGTAACAAAAAAAATGATCGTACGGGTGTTGGTACTTATTCAATTTTTGGAGCCCAGATGAGATTTGGACTCAGGGATGGTGAGTGGAATGATATGAGGGTATAATTCAGTTTTATATAAAATTTTTATTTTATTAGGAGTATTTCCATTGTTGACGACAAAGCGTGTCTTTTGGAGAGGGGTTGTGGAGGAATTATTATGGTTTATCAGAGGATCGACTAATGCTAAAGAACTGTCAAGTAAAGGTGTTCATATTTGGGATGCAAATAGTTCACGTGAATTTCTAAATTCCTGTGGCTATGATGACAGGGAGGAAGGTGATCTCGGTCCTGTTTATGGATTTCAATGGCGAAATTTTGGTGCACAGTATATCGATATGAACACTGATTATTCAGGGCAAGGTAGAGATGGATGTAGCGATAGATATATAATGATAATAAATGGATGATTCCTTGTGGTACATAGGTATCGATCAGTTGATGGATGTCATTCAAAAGTTAAAGAATTCTCCAGATGACAGAAGGATTTTAATGTCTGCATGGAATCCAATAGATATTCCAAAAATGGCACTGCCTCCATGTCACTGTCTCGTACAATTTTACGTTAGTAATGGAGAATTGTCGTGTCAACTCTATCAAAGAAGTGCTGATATGGGACTAGGAGTGCCATTTAATATTGCTTCGTACTCTTTGCTTACTTATATGCTGGCACATGTCACTGGTTTGAAGGTAACATTACAATAAGTACTGTTAATGTATCTTTTTCATATAAAACAATTATTTCCAGCCTGGTGAATTTGTACATACCATGGGTGACTGTCATGTGTACATAAATCATGTCTCTGCTCTTGAGGAACAATTGAAACGTGAGCCAAAGCCATTTCCAAGTTTGAATATTCGTCGAAAGGTTTCCGATATCGATGATTTCACAGCAGATGACTTTGATTTAATTGGATATGACCCACATCCAAAGATCTCAATGCCCATGGCAGTGTAATTATAGAGTATATATATATATATATATAGTATAGAAATGCAGTGTTAAAAACTAGAGTTTTTAGCAATAACTATATTTTATTTTCTAATAAAAATTATATTCTCAATAAACTCATATCTTAATATTTATGTTTTTATCTTTTTTGACTTCTTCAATATAATCCGAGGACACAGTTCATTCAAGTCGGTTACGATTTACGACTGAGCGCGCAAAAGTTACAAAGCAGTTTGTTTATTCTTTGTACTACTTTAAGGTCAACAAAGAGAATTCGCAATACATAACCGAGTGGTATGAACAACCTTAAAAGACCTTACCATAGACAGCTTCCTTGTAAATATTCAAATGAACAATTAATTCCAGAAGGATTTAATGTTGCATTTGTATAGATGTTGGAAGCTCTACTGGACTCGTTAAAATGAGCTTTCTCAATATCATTTTTAATAGGTACTCATTCCTAGTGAGAACTTATTAGAAAGAGGGACAATGTATTCTTAATTATAATCATTTTCAAGATATTCCCTTTCTTTTTGCAACTCAACCATTAATGGATAAAGAGCGAAGTAAGTGAGACTATCTGGAAAATTGTTTAAAGGAAACCCTCTGATGACAAAGACAAGGGCTAGCACATTTGGACGTCATTAGATTGTGAAGTACTTAATTGATGAAGTTGTTGGGTAACAGCCAAAGTACCTGTTTCGCTAACTGTTATTATCACCCAAATAATGTCTGAAATAAAAATATTACTATAAGAAATTGTAAGGAGGCTAAAATAGGTCTTCATACCTCCAAAGTAGGAACCATTGGTTGTAGTCATCCTCCACTTGCTTTGAAAGACTCCAAATTCAGCAGGACTCGTTAATTCCACTCCAATTTCCGTATTATCTTTAGGTGCTAAAGAAGGCACAGCCACCCTCGTCCAATCTCCCATCTGTACTCCTCCTGTGTGTTGTAAGTATATTCCCTCAGGCCATGCCTCGGTGCCACTGTTCTGCACCTTCCAAGACTTGCGAAATTTAGTATTGGGTGGAATAGATTCTCCTTCGCCAATTGTTGAATCGCAGAGCAGAGTCATGCAGGGTAATTTAAATGGTGACTCAAAATCAAAATAGCTACATATCGCTGCTTGAAGATTCCTATTGTAAGAAAAAAAACTAATGTGTACAAGATATCTCTTCTATATATTTATCACTAAATATTTATACAAGATGCAAATGACGTCAAATCAATGAACTATAAGAAGTTATCAATAATAAGATGGAGCAAAAGTAAGTTATAAAAACCATAGTCTCTTCATAAACATGGCAATCTAAAGACAGGGTTATGTCCGCCATAAAACAGCTAAGCAATCTTGAAGACTAGACTGTATAAACACGTTTTAAGATATATAAATCTTCACCAGTTGTTCATGTCGAGAAAGAACGTAGCAGTCGCTTCATTAAGATGACTGCCGGCTAGTAATTTTTGAAGCTGCTTCACCAGGTCGTCTTTGTCTGTAGTACCCAGGCAGCTGAATTGATGCAGCAAATGTTGATCGAATTCGTTATCCACGTCCATAATTTCTTCAACAAAATGTCTCAATGATCCATGTAAACCCCAGATAATACTCCAATTAGCAATACCTCTGCCTCCAAGAGTCTCAATCTGCGTCGACAAATCTTTAACCACAAATTTTAAATGTCATTCTTCGAGCGAGTGTGACGTTCGGTCGTATGCAGGGGTGCATGCAGTCCAGGTACACTCAGTGCCATTAAACAAGTAAAACGAACGAATGCATTTGGAGTACAGTCCGCGAAAAAATCTCAACAACCTTATACTTACACTATATAAAATTCCATTAAGCTATGTAATATATCTCAGAAATTTAAGGAAACTGTAAAAGTTTAAATAGATTCACTGCGCAAAAGTATTAATATTTCAATCTACGTGTACAAGAGTGTGCAAATATCAAGATATGAAATGCGCCTGTTTCAATGACAACCCTTTATACAATTAAGTATTACGGGTTTGCATTCATCAGGCGCCTACAAATTAGTTCTCTCTACGATCTTCGTTATCTGTTAGTACTAAACATGATTTATTTCTAGAAGAACGGCATCCTTCAATTTATTATTATAAATATAATTCTCTTCAATGGCATGCTGTGCATTGGGAATTTTATTTTAATTATTTTCTGAACCTCTGAAATGGAGCTGCGTCTTCTTGAAGTATTTATGGCGCATGTGCAATAACGACAGATGCGCGCGCACTGCACCGCGAGACAAGTGAAATACGAAACAAACGCTAGTCGTGCACGAACTCGATGATGCAGATGCTCCGATAGCGTTGATGCCACCGAGAAATCGAGAGTGCTGATTATTTTTCTGTTCTATCAATAATTTCAAAAGCGTTTCGGACCTCGTGCCGGATACTCGGTTATCAGCGATAGAAAAACGTGGGAAGAAATGAAGATCGATATCGGGAATTTTGCGGTTTAGCCTGAAGATCCGTTTAACAAAAATTTGATTAACATACGAGGCGGTCGGCTCGTCTGGAATATGAGGAACAGTTTTAATTAAAATCATCTGAACTTTGAGTGTTCATTATTAATTACCAGTGAAAGAATTTTTTTGGTGGATCTTCAGCGAATTGGATACAGGTAACATATTATACATTTTGTACAACTATTGATTTGGGTCTAATATTGAGTACTGAAAGAATGGTCGTAGATAATTTCAAGATTATAATTTGGCTATATTTTCGTTTTGCAATGTAGTCAGTGCATGATGATCGGTCCGTCATCGGGCACGAGTAATGTGCCTAACCGAGAAGCTTCAGAGAGTTCAGTGCGCGTCAAGAGGAAGGTTTTTGACGACCTGGACATTGAGAGCTTCTGCGAGGAAGTTTGTCAAAGTGGAAAGAAACGATACTTGACGGAATTGCAAGCATCTGCTGAAGGAGATACGACAATGAATTCAAATTTCTTGGCGTTATCCGGCCAGGAAGCAAGCACTGCGGGATCGGTGGCGAGATTGGAAGTTCTGGTGGTCGATGGTACCTGGGATACGACGAATCTGGGTACAAATTTGACGGACTTGACATCTGTAGGACATGATACCAACGTCTCGACCTTGGCCGATATTCAATCTATAGAGAATTACGGCACGATACCGTACTGGGAATCACCAGGGGATATTTCCACTTCGGGAGTACCAGCTACTCCGGGAAATACGGCAACCAATGTCCTGGTACCTCCTAGTATGCCAGTAGAGGATCAGGAAAATGGGAATCTATCTTGGCTTTTGGATTTCAAATTAGATTCGTTTATTGAAGCTCCCGAAGAGAAGTCCTGCGAACCGGGACCGCGTGAAAGTCCATCTGGTAAAGCACCAGGAGTAGCATATCCCAGAAGAAATGGTAATAAATTGTTTTTTTTTCCTTTTTTTAGGTAACAGGAATAGATTTCATTCTCAGAGCCGTGTTAATGGCTCCGTTTCTTACACTAATGAAATGAAGAGGCCTTATAATCATGACGGTCCAGGAACATCTTCGTTACACCAAAATCTGAGCAATGGCTACACCGTGACTGATAATCGTAACATATCTGCCAGTCGATACAACGGTCCAAAAAAGCCACCGTTTACGTATACAGAACTGATAGAGCATGCACTTCAGGAAAGAGGAGAATTAACAGTATCTGCAATTTACCAATGGATCTCGTGAGTCTGAAAGAAATTATATAAAATAAATTTTATCATTTGTTTAAACGTTTTTTTTTTATTGGGTTTTCTCGAAAAAGAAATATCTATGTATCACGCAATCGTCTGTGCAATATCTTTTCTTGACATCGAATCGAATAAGTCATCCTAAACGCAGTAAAAATGGAGACAGGGTGTCTAGAGGGTTGTTACCTCTAGGGGTGGAACAGGAGAGGTTTCTAGATGGTACTCATTGGTACCAGTAGTCCCCCTATGCTTGGTACAACCTGGTACCGCGTCCGCACCCTCCAAACATCTACTATTGCTCAACACGAACCCCCTGCTTCCTTCCTTTCTTGCTCCATCCCCATTTCGTGCTTTCACCTGTTCGATCGCAACCCCTTCGGAAGAATATAGTTCATTCACCAAAATCTGGTGTATGTATACCTTTTCCAAGCACTATGCTATTTCTCATCATAGAATAGTAAAATTATTTACGGAATCACGTAAAATTTGTTCCTTGTCTTTAGTATGTCACTGGGTAAGAGGTTTTTGACGATGGTTGTTAGCGTTTGTAAAAAAAGTTCTCTCTAATTGGCAATAAGCTTGAAACAAGAGGCTCTTCAACGAAATATCAAACACTAGTGTATGATAACGTTTAAAACTTGAGTTTATCAGCTTTTGGAACGATTATTTTTCTATCTTGCGACAGATGGCTTGGATCACCTGCCAGCCTCCCCTCGAGCGATAATTGATTACAGTTTTTGGGGGAATATTTGGCTTGTTCGGAATATCGTGGCAGCTACTGCCGGCCTCGACTTAGGATTAGCTTAGCTAGAACATTCAGTTCAGTTTCCCTTTGGAACTCCATTTAAATAGATATTTATTTTCTTTCCATTGCTATATATTTTTCTTCAATTTAAGAGGGGGTAGTATTAACCTGACCCCTGAACCCCTGCTCAACGTACCGTGTAAACGCACCGTTCACCAGGCACCAGGCACCGGCCACCTTCCTGATGACTCTGCACGGCACTTGGAATTAACATTAGGGTGGCTAACGCGCCGTGACGTCGCGGTGGCCAGGTGAAGGAAATTACAATTCTAAGGGATGTAGCAGACAACTCCGACTCCTCCCGGAGGTTGAGGGTTGAATTTAGTCTCGATTATAATCGACGAGGAGAACCGCTGGAGGAGAATCGCTCCGGGAAGGGTGCTCGATGGTGCTAGGATGTGCCTGTCTCTATTGACTTTTTGGGGAATTTCCTATGATTCGATCTATCTCGTATCTTCTGTCTCTAATTCACCAGCCCCTTTGTTGCCTCGTGTACTATATCTGATTGACCTGTCATGCATGTCACTCAGGATGTCAAAGTTATTATCCGTTCACAGGGAACATTTTCCATACTACAAGAGCAACGATGATCGCTGGAAGAATTCTGTGCGGCATAATCTTTCCATTAATCCACATTTTCGCAAAGGATCTAAAGCACCACATGGTGCTGGACATCTTTGGGCCATTGCAAATCGTGGTGACTCCAGACCTCGACAGATTACACCTGGTATAAGCTCTGGAGCAACTGCTAGACAGATTGTAAAGAATGTACAGGATTCTGTGTATCGAAAGAATGCTAACAATGCTAGGTATGTTAAAGACTTTAAATAATTTACATGGATACCATTTAATCTTGAATATACTCTTCCTTGTTGTAGTCAAATAATCAGTATGGATGAAGTAGCAGCAGCTACAGCCAGCATTCAACAACCAGAAGATACTAATAGTATCGTAAATTCAGTAACCTTGGAACACTGCGCGGAACAAATCCTTAGTGGCATAAAGCGTGAGGTAGAAGTTCAATATCTGGTTCCTATGGCGGTTCCTAATAATGGAGAACATCAGGATCCTGGTCAGGAAAGTCAGCAAAGCTGCCAAACGGTTAAAGAAACTGGTGAGTTAATGTTTCAGTCAATTTAAAAAAAGAGGATTGTTCACTTAATGTTATTCTTTTTCAGATTTTTTGAATCCAGTTTCCAAGGAGGTCGTCGCCGAGGAGTGTGGTCTTATAGGGGAGGGTTATCTAGTCACGGATCTTAATCCTACAGCCTTGGGTCTTAATATGGTCGAGCCAGAAATCATTTCGCCGGAAAATCTTTTTGGGGAGGAATTGAGCTTTCAGTTTTACGAATTGACGTCGCCGTCGCAACTCCAGTCCGCTTGACACACGGAGAAGAGTAAGATTCGGTTGATCTTTATAGACCAGTCAAAGTTCCAGAACGTTCAGATAGTCGATAATAACGTGCCAGTTAACACGGGACAAGCCAATGAGGTCACGAATGATCTGATGTGCAATGGGAATGGCAAAGTCATTAGCGAATTGACATCTCGTAGAAAAGAGTCATTGATTAACGACGATGAGAAAAATTATAACGAGGATACGGTCAATTGTAAAGTTCATAGCTGATCGTATTTACGATGACGGAACTTTTCTTCTAATTTTATTTTTTATTTATTTTTTTCTCTATGCAATTGCCATTTCTTTAACCCATTTTGGCCCGTCCCATAAAGTAGCAAGAGGATCACTTAAATTCATATTACATATGACGATTGGTCTTAAGAATATTTAAGGCTGTACTTTAATACCATTTCCAACTGGATGCATGGAACGAGAATAATGGCTGGATGTGTCTGAGAGGCATCATTTATTACTAATTATTACTATCATTTCTCCTAGTCCTTATAAACTGTGTGTAATGTTTTTGTATTAGCAAAGGAAATATAATATTTACAATTTCGCAGATGATTCACGTATTGTTTTTCATAGTTGGAAGATTATTTTATGTGCTTATACTTATGACTTTTTTACAGCAGACTTTTGAATAAATAAAAGATCTCATTGAAGACTCTATTTAATAAAAAGGTTTTGTACAGCTTTTACAGTATCTTTATAATATCTGATTTAAGAACTATTTACCATTATTCTGCCAGTTTAGGAGTCTCTGAAGGTGTGACAGACTCTTGAACTTTCTTTTGATCAGCATTAGGCCCTTTAGTATTGTCAGCCATGAGCTTGGCCATATATTTGGCTGCTCGTTCTTTCTTTTTAATGTCTTTTTGTTTCTTCTTATCTTCCTTCTCCTTCTTTTCTAACATTTCCTTGAATCTTACATCTCGTGGATCTATCTTGAATCCAAAGTGCCTGCGCACCTCTTCAATCAAGCGTTCCTTACGTTCTTTGGCCATAAGAGCATCAGCTTCTTTCTTTGCTAACTTATTTTTCAGTTCCGCTGTCCAGTCCTTCAACTTTGACAATTTCTTAGCAATATCTTGCTCCCTGAATAAACAAACATGCTCTAAAGTATCTGTTATAAAGGATAGGGAAAAGATAATTACCTAAGTTTTATAGCCTCAGCTTCTTTCTTGTGTTTCTCAGCAATGGTTTTCCATGTTTCTTGAATAGTTTCTGGATAAGCAACTCTTTCATATTCTTTCAGAACATACAGTTCGTTTGGTGTTGGCCATGCTACTCCTGCTGTGGTGTCTATGTTCTCCAAACCGTACCTGCCAAGCAATCTTCGCTTGTATTTCAATCTATCATGATACCAGTCTGTGATATCATGAGAGGGAGGTTTATCAAAAAGCATATTTCTATGCCCAGATTGAAGACGAGATTTGTTCCTCTTCCTCTCGACTTCTTCATTTATCTTCTCATCCTCATCATAAATAGGTTTCTCGTCCAAAGAGGTTAAGTCAATAACCTGACCATCATTCTCTTTAGCAGCTGTGGCAAAGAATCTTGTGGTTAAAGTACTCTGTACACGTAGTCTAACACTATCGTTTCTATAACAGAGCGCTCGTAAACTCATTTTTTCGTTTTGTATATGTTACGAAAATATCAATAAAATTAACCAACAAATAGTGGAAACGCCGATCCCTTCTACGGATACGAGTGTACCCAGCTGTTCCTGGTGTAGCTACGTAGGCTACAATAATCAAATTCTATCACCAGGGAAACGTTTTAAAAACATTCATTTCTTTCGTTTTCTTGGCTTCTAACATGCACCAAACACTTTTTGGCAGAATTTTCTAAATTACTCCGGTTTTCATTGTTAAAGTTTCGCTAAATTTATTCTAGAAATAGAAAATATACTTTATATATTTTGATGTATTTAAATCCCTTTAAATACCCGACTTGCATTTCTTCAAGCAGTCAAGCAAACATACAGAAAAAAAAGAGGAAAACGCAGGTAAGGTAAATAACATTTTTCCTCGGTGAACTCGCTTATAAATAAACATTGAGCCGCATGGTAAGTCAGTCGCTTAATAATTTTACACTGAGTAACATGTACATATATAATATTCCGTATAGTTCTAGCGTAATGTTTCCTTTAATCTCAATGGATTGTCGTTTGCAATTCAAAATTCATCTTTCGCACATTGTCTAATCTGTTGAGTGAAGTGTGAACTAGAAATGGTACGCCGTATACGATGATTGTCCTAAAGTTTTGTAAATTTAATTTAACAGTTATACAATGACTCTTGCACAAAGTAGTATTCGCTAGAGTGTTAAAGTCTTCCTATTAATTTAAAACATATAATTAACATTTACATAGTGTAATATCATACAAATTCTTAATTGTACCGTGTACCATTGTTGGTTATTTTAAATCCATACGTAGAGCTTGAGATGATCTCTATAAGCTACAGTTTCAAGCAATTCGAGTGGGTCGAGTTCTCTCCGTGCTCGAAAACCGGTGCTCGCCGTCACTTTCCTCGTGAAAAATCACGACTCTGATGTTGCAGACTTTGCTTACGAAGAGACATTTAACGCGCAAAAAGTGGTGAGAATAAGAACAAGGGTGTAACAACTGAAAATGGGTAAAGCGAAGAAAGGAAAGCGATCCGGCAAGGATGAGGAAATGTGAGTTTATTTTCAGACATATTGGAATACTTTCATGCCTTGCCCTTTTATAGGAGTTTTCTCTATTTGTTTTATATGTAAAACGTGTCTGTCACTATGAGATATGTTAACCTTGAGCACTCTCGAAATTGTTCTCGTGCGAGCCAGACATTCTTGCTAACGATGATGCAATCCTCGCCATCTGGCACACGTAGGTTATGAGAGAGGATTGTAACACATTTGAATATATGTATTTTATGTCTCAGGGATAGTGATGTTGAGGTAGATGATCAAGCTGTAGAGGAGCCTGTTAAGCCTAAGGGCAAGACGAAGGACAAGAAGAAGAAAAAGGCTGATGATTTAGATGATGTTGCAAATGATGTGGAGCAACTTAACTTGGAATCCGATGAGCCTGTCAAGCCCAAGGCTAAGACGAAAGATAAGAAGAAAAAGAAGGTCGATGATTTAGATGATATGGGGGACGAGTTTGATGAGTTTAATCTGGATACTCCAAAAGTCTCTAAAGCAACTAAAGCGAAATCTAGTAATAAGAAACGTATGTTACTCATTTCATCTTTTGTTGATTGTACATTTTACCTTTTGAAGGTTGAAATCAATTTTAACGTTGTATTATTTACAGCAAAGGCTAGTTTTGCCCTACTAGAGGTCGAAGATGACAACGATGATGATGAAGAACAGCCTCCTGAGAGTAATGATGAATCGGAAAAAGCTGAGAGTATTGAAAGGTCTAAACCACAGCAGCAGAAGGCTCATGAGCCTCAAGGGAAAAAGGGAAAGAAAGGTAGGACAATTTTACAGATATGTAATACGTTAGCGAACAATAGAGGATTTATATATTATGTTTACAGGTAGGAAAAAACGGAATGACAGTGATGAGGATATAGAGAAGGTATTAGCTGAACTAGAGATGGAATACTCTGGTCAAAAGATAGAAATTAAGGAGGAACCAAACGAGGCAGAAGACGATGGAGAAAAGAAAAAGAAAAAGAAGGGCAAGGAAAAGGAGAAAGTCGAACCAAAGGAAGGTGATGAGGATGAAGCAGAGCAAGAAGGTAGCACTGTAAAAACAGCAGCACAAAAGAAGAAAGAGAAAAAGGAACGCGAGAAGCAGAAAAAATTAGCTCAAAAGAAAGCGGTAAGTGTAAAAGTTTTATATCTGTATCCAGTTTTCTTATCAAATTATTCCTTATTAGGAGGTTTCCAAGAATGATAAAGAAGGTGAACCACCCAAGGAACCACCAGCCCAGAAACCTGTAGAGAAATTAGTGGAACCCGTAGCAACCGCAGACAAAGCGGCGAACGGTGAGCTCGATGCTGAAGATGGTGAAGGCAAAGATGACAAGAAGAAGAAGAAAAAGGGCGCTAAAGAGGATATTAAAGAAAAAGGAAAAGGACCAGGAAAGAAGACAATAGCGGCGATGCAAGAGGCCTTGAAAAAGCTTAAGGAGGATGAAGAGCGTTTGAAGCGCGAAGAAGAAGAACGTATCCGGCAAGAGGAATTGCGTGAGAAGGCGCGACTAGAGCAACTTCAACTGGAACAGGAAAGAAAGGAAAGGAAGAAGTTGAAAGAGAAGCAGAGAAAGGAGAGATTGAAAGCAGAAGGAAAACTTCTGACCACAAAACAGAAACAAGATCGTGCGAGGGCGCAGGCGATGATTGATGCCCTAAAAGCTCAAGGAATGGAACTTCCCGACGTAGGTGAGAAGAAGCCTCGTCCAGGAACACGAGTTAGACCTAATAAGGTGAAGCAGCAAATCAGTACAGAGGAAAGAGATGAGAAAAAGTCTGAGGGAGACTCGAAACAAGGTGACCAAGTTCACGTGGAAATCGTTGATCAGCAATCGAAGGAAGAGGAAAGAAAGAAGGAAGAGGAAGTTAAGGATTCCTGGGATGCGGAATCCAGCGATGAAGAACCAGACGAAGACAAGTCTGACGAGGCTTCCAAGAAATCTCAAGCAGTCCAGAAACAGGGGCAAACTGTCAAGGAGGAATCCTCAGAAAGTGAGTCAGAGACTGAGAGCGGAAGCGAATCCGAGAGCGAAGAGGAAAGCGACGAGGAGGAGAGTAGCATCGAGGACAAAATGACGGACGCGGAGCGTAAAAAGGAACGTGCTCGAAACAGGATACAAAATAGGAGAGTAGAGGCAGAGAAAAAGAAATCTCTGGATAACCTTCGTGCGGCTGTCGTCTGCGTTCTAGGGCACGTAGATACTGGAAAGACGAAGATCTTAGACAAACTCAGAAGGACTAACGTCCAGGATGGTGAAGCTGGTGGAATAACGCAACAGATCGGTGCCACCAATGTACCCATTGAAGCTATTCATGAATCTACGAGGCATGTGAAAGGAGTAAGTATTTTCTACCTGACTTTTTGTGTTATTGCCATATCATTATTTTTAAAACAACAATATTGTGACCTTTTTCATAGTTTGCTGACAAAAAGCTGAAGCTTCCCGGTCTCCTGATCATCGATACACCTGGCCACGAGTCCTTTAGCAATCTCAGGAACAGAGGATCCTCCCTCTGTGACATAGCCGTACTCGTGGTAGACATAATGCATGGTCTGGAACCTCAAACTATCGAGAGTATCAATTTATTAAAAGCTAAGAAGTGTCCATTCGTCGTCGCCCTGAATAAGATCGACAGGCTCTACGACTGGCAGACCATGAACCGTAAGGACGTCCAGGACATAGTAAAGAACCAGGCATTAAACACTCAGAGGGAATTCGAGAAACGTGCCAAGGATGTTATCGTACAATTTGCGGAGCAAAGTCTAAATGCTGCGCTGTTCTACGAGAACCCAGATCCTAGGAGTTACGTGTCTCTAGTGCCAACCAGTGCGATCACGGGGGAGGGTATGGGTAACCTCCTCGCCCTGATCGTAGACGCTTGTCAGGGTCCACTGGCCAAGAGACTTATGTACAGCGAGGAACTCCAGGCGACGGTCCTAGAAGTGAAAGCCCTAGCTGGTTTGGGTACAACAATAGACTGTATTCTAGTCAATGGTACCCTGAGAGAAGGTGACACGATGATCGTCGCCGGTACCGATGGTCCCATAGTAACTCAAATTCGCTCCTTGTTAATGCCTCAACCTCTCAAGGAATTACGGGTAAAGGTAGGTGTCTAAACACGTTTAAAACCATAATCAGAAGAAAAAATTCCCACAATATCTCAAATAACCTTGTATGATTTATTCCACAGAATGCTTACATTGAGCATAGAGAAGTAAAGGCAGCCCAGGGTGTGAAGATAGCAGCAAAGGACCTGGAGAAGGCCATCGCGGGACTGAATCTTCTAGTGGCACAGAAGCCTGACGAGGTGGAGTTGCTGAAGGAGGAAATAGCCCGTGAACTTACGAGCACCCTGGGCAATATAAAGCTAACTGAACGCGGTGTCTTTGTACAAGCATCGACTCTGGGTGCCCTGGAGGCTTTACTCGACTTCCTCAGGAGCAGCAAGATTCCGGTGAGTATTTTTTTTGCTCTGTCAATAATATTCTAATGCACTCCTAACATTCTCTTTCTCTCTCTTTATCATAATTTCAAGCGAAATTACTCTAGTGCACGCCATGGCACTCCGCACTATAGAATCGAGGTACTCGCTGCCGAGAGTATGGACATGGAGCGAGCAGCAATGAACCACTTCCTTCTTAACAGTTTAGCAGGATACGGCTCATTGCTCGCACACAGTGCTTGTGGTCGTGATCCACTCTGCTATCAGCCGAGCTGTTCGCCTCTTTGCCACTATTTCTTTTTTCTCTTCCTTCCTCTTATCGTATCATCCTCGCCTCACTGGTTATCCATTGATATTTCAACCCTGAGGATAAGGAACGAAGTATACCCAAGATATATCGTGGCCAGTGAAGTGGCAAGGATATTTTATGCTGCACGATATCTAAAAGTAGTTTATTTCAATGTTGAATTTCTACATGAAAATATCAGTGCTGGAGTATAATTGCGCAGGAGAGAGGAAGAAAGAAAGAGGATTCTAAAATATATCCAGGGCCCTTGCTTAATTGGATGGATGATGAATGAAGGGATGGAGAATTGGCTGATCGGCCGATCACGAAGTATCATTCCAGGATCGTTGCGATTAATAACGGGTTGCCCTATCAAAGCAAGCCGCTCTCTCGTGAACGATCATTCTTATATTGCGAGTCTTCTTTACCTCAATATGTATCTCTTCTAGTTATCTATCCAGTATACTTGGACAGTCGGTGCATATGCCTGGTGGGCCTTCCTCTTCGGAATGCACGTACCTGTATTTCCTCTGCGAGTATTATTTGCCATGGGCTACAGTATTGCTTGTGTAACTTGGATTGGAAGAGGGCAGACGGTATCCGGTAGAATTATAGCCCGGTCCTGACCTGGGATAAGATAGCGACTGAAGCAAGAAGTATCGTAGTGAGTCTAAGAGAAAGGAAATAAGAGGAATGGACAATTGGAGAGTACACAGAGAGTTGTGTTAAGTGAGAGAGAAAAGGAGGGAGAGAGAGA
Source organism: Cephus cinctus (assembly GCF_000341935.2). Classification (NCBI taxonomy): domain Eukaryota; kingdom Metazoa; phylum Arthropoda; class Insecta; order Hymenoptera; family Cephidae; genus Cephus; species Cephus cinctus. The sequence goes on along the minus strand of NW_014333140.1, from coordinate 86,226 downwards.
ATGAGAGAGTCGTAAAGGGAGAATCTCCTACTATGGTCTTTTTCCCATGCTGCTCGAAGGGGGGACCTTGTTCGACGGAAGAGAGGGCCCGACAATTAGCGGCTCGTTAATGTGATTAATCGTAGCCATAGTGAGCCGACAAAGGGAACATCTTATATATACATACAGCAGATAGGTGTATGCGCAGGGCTATCCAGTTCAAGTGTAACAGGCAGATTTGATGTTTGATCTTTCCGATGAATTTTTTGTATTTCGGAAAAGCGAGATATATTTTTAAATTTATTTGGGTATATTAACAGACATCGTTAAACTATTCAAATATTGTCGATACCTTGATCAATGAAGATTTACAACAGTTAAAAGTTTATTTTGGAATGGGCAAATTTTTCAAAGGGGGGTAGTAGGGTACCCACTCACGATTTTATATTTCACTATGTCTGTCTTTCTTCTACACGCGCAAACGCTCATGAGTCTGTCTCACTCGCACTCGTAGCAGGTATAGAAAATTCATAAAACCTTGATAAAATCAGCCCTTCATTTTCATCAATACTATTTCTACATCGATCACCGGTTTGATTCTCTTATTTCGCTACTCTGCCACGAATATTAAATGAAGAAAAGTTTTGTCACGTCATATTGTGAAATTTGACGACAAACAAAATTAGTCCTGTGCATTCGTAATGCACCGTAAACACGTGCAGACTATATCGCCCGCTATACGTTCAGTTCCTACGATGCTCTTGTACGTTAAATTATCAAAGATTCTCATATCCCCATTTTACTCTCAGCTCTCCTCCGTTCCTCATGCTTTGCCCATGAAGAGAGGTATAAGCGCAGCATCCATTGTCCTAGAAGCGAAAATAAACCGATAGGTCCAGCGCCATCAAATAACCAGAATCCCAAAGAGATCACTCGCTAATGGCAGGGATCAAAAATCGTCTCCAGAGAGAGTCATTTTGTCAGAGACTCTTGCTCAGGAAATCGTTGGGCAAGGTGCATCCGCTCGTTAGTTTGATTTACGAAGAGGCTGCAATCGGCTTGGCGTAACCCTTGGAGACTCAGGTTGTACCCTGTGTAAAGCATTCATGTGTATGCCAGAGTGGCTCGTACGTTACTCTAGGTGGTAGCAGCCTTAGTACGACCCATGGTGAAGATCCTATCTTTATTTATGCCCGATTTCCTGCCGCCGACATCCGCCTGGTTGCTCCTCGTCCCGTTCGCTGCTCCTTTCTCTCTCTTTGCTCCTGGGATTTTTACATCTCTTCTCTCTATCTATCTAACTTATCCGCACCAGTCCTGTTGCCCAGGTGGCCAAGAGGAATCACCCTCCTAAAACCGGCTACTGGTCCACATTCTCAGTCGTCTCTTCTCGGTCCCATTCTTCACGACCTCTGAACCTGACCTCATCCACGGGACGTTCATCCACACAGGACCAGCACTCTTCGGCTCGGGGACTCTGCCACGTATTTCCGTCGACCAGTCATACTGCGTCTCGTCCACGTCGCGCGTAAACACGCCGTCCGTAAAATATTCCGCGAGTAAACATATTTTTCTATCCGTAACATCGCCACGCCTCAGCGTGACTCTTTACCAAGAACCCGTCTAGGAGTCCGATCATGTTTGTCGCTCCTCCAACTGGTCTACGAGCTTAGACTTTACTCTGTCGTGTATTGGGATGCCTACGATTACAGGCTTACCAAGAAGTCCCATTACCACCCCCTATTGAATGGCAAGGTTATTTTAAGGATCTGGGAGGGTTTATCCTCGTACACCCTGGATACGGTATTCTTGTGCTCTATGGGCGCGGGTAAGGCTAGGGGAAAAATCGATGCCGCGCGAAACGGCCTTAAGGCCGTCCTTGCTCAGGTTATGAATGGGCTCCCCCACCGTATCTCGTTCACCGGTATCACGTGACTGCCTGACGTCACTCGGCTCACGCACAGTCTTTTGGAACGCGTGTGCGTCTCTTTCTCTATTATATCTGTCTCTTTCACGTTCTCCACCCCCCCCCTTCCTCTCTCTCTCTCTCTCTCTCTCTCTCTCTCTCTCTCTGTGCAGTTACATATATGCTTTTATAATATACGTTTCCTTCTGCTTAGGGTATATACGAGCTCTCGGCAGCTCACTCGCGCATTATCGGAGCAATATTGTATATGTATAGGCAGTCTCGTGCAGAGCCAATGGCCACTACTCGCTCACATACTCGGACAGTAGCCTCTTAAAAAGCACATATGTACATATGCGACGAACCCCGCACAGGAAACTGCCCACGCCCACGGCACGAAGATGTGGGAGGACGTACGCAAGAACGCAACGGATCGAGACAGACAGAGAGAGAGAGAGAGAGAGAGAGAGAGAGAGAGAGAGAGAGAGAGAGAGAGAGAGAGAGAGAGAGATAATAGAAAAAAACATTGAGAAGAAGATACGATAGTGAATACTATATGTATATTGATAGTACAAGAGAAACCAGTTTTTTTTTTTCATTTTGTTAATAAATAGGTTCATTGATTGAATATAGCATAGAAATTTCGAGCAATGAATAAGCACTGTAGAGCAAACGTGCGTTAGAATATAAGTTGACAATTTTAAGGCAATAGCGGGCAATACGCATTATGGGTATTATAGACATGACTGGTCCGCTCGTAAAACTGGCACCACTCATTTCCGCTCGACTCTGGCTTTGCGTTTGCTACTCTGAGATTAGGTTGGGTATGTCTGTAACATTTAACGACACTCGATATAGAGAGAGAATTAGTCGACAGGCAGATATTCGCGTGTATATGGGATTCTTGAAAAATTTAAATAACGCTCTTATCACTGTTTCGGATTACCTTTTCGTTATTCTTTAACTTTTTACGCGTTAATTGATATCTACGTAGGTGGGGACCTCCTTTAACCACTGAGCACGCGTGGTGCTTGCCCCCCCCCCCCCCCCCCC
>NW_014333140.1:78107-83216 GCF_000341935.2 Cephus cinctus | reverse complement strand
TCCCCGTGGATGGTACGCACCGCGTGGCTTAAATCGCGGTTTCATTGGCTCTGCTCTTCGTGCTGGGATACCAAAAAAGGTCGTTCAAGGCTCTCTCCCATCGTGGCGTGTACGCGGCGTCGGCGTCCTATGAACCGAGGGGGCCCATCATCCCGGATCGGTCGCCACGTGGGCGCCCCATTGAAATATCCCACACACCTTGTCCTTCCAGCCCGAGCGTTTTCTTTCTTCTCTCTCTCTCTCTCTCGGGCCTTCCTACGTTTATCCTCCAAAGCGTCAAGCTCTCTTTACATTCTCCATTCTCTTAGACCTTCTCTCTATTCCCTCGTACCACCACGCATTCTTACACTCGCCTCTGGATATACGCCTGGATTCTTGCTCTATAGGAAGACACGTGGTCTCGGGTTCGGTGCTGTTAGTTCGCTGGTGGAAACACCTATGTGAACCTTTTGCGCTGCCATTGATTGTCGGAGGGTGCGCCGGGGGGCTGTATCGTACTAGGCACTCCTCATCCTTACAATCTCTGTACCAATTTAAATCCTTATCCTCGACAGTCCTTTGAAGAAGGTTTGCAGATTCTTACGTCGTCGCCCGCGTGTCTGCTTTTATACGTGGGACACCCGGTATACGTTATTGCGAATGGAGTGTATGCCATATACTACGTGCTTGAGAGTCTCTGGTGGACACTTGGCAAGCCCTGGCCTACGGGAGAGCCCAACCCATCCGCGAGCAAATGGAAGGCACTGCCGGAGAAGGAACGTCTGGTAGTCAACGTTGGTGGTAGTGGCAGTGCCTATTGGGAAGGATGTGTTGGATATGCATATATATATATATGTATATATAAGCTTAAAGGTGTCACCACACTGCATTCCTTGGATTCACCTTGCCCGCTGAATACGTGATCGATATACCTACGAACGCAAGTCCGTTTTGCACGCTGAATTGAATATGTTTTTTTTATCGTCTCTTTCTCTCTCTCTCCTTGTTCCTCGTACGTGGTTTTTCCTTTCTTTCACCCAACACGTACCTTGTTCCAACGGAAGTGCCCTGTCGATCGATCATCGATCCACTTGCAATATTGATCGGACTCACGGTGAGACTTTTTGGCTGGGATCCGTGATGGGGACGTCTTTAGTGGAGTCTAAACGAAGAGCATCATGGGATATCGGATCGAGTCAATTCGCGCTAACTCTATAGCTTCTATACTTCGTTTAGTTTAATTGATTAGTCATTTATGGATATTTACTTTGATCATTCTTACTATATTACTATATTATTACTATATCATCATTCTTACTATATTACTACTATATTACTTTGATCATTTACTTTGATCATTCCCGATAGACAGGGAATGATCACGCTTCCTTCCGGTTTTAGATTAGTTTAGTAGTTATCTCGCTCGTATGTGAATGATTCATTGGGCAGGCCTGATTCATCGAGCTAGCACGGATAACGGGCCTTTGTCAAAGTGGCGGGAAGGGGATGAATTTTGAAAAATTTTAAAAGGCCAATAAAAAATACCGTCGACACGCAAAAAGCTGAGAACCGCTTAGCCGGTTAACTTCCGGCGTGACCGGAAGGCGAAACGCGAGACGCGGACTCCTAGGCTTTCATTTCCGGAGCGACTCGTTACTACGACTACACCGTCTCTTATGTACTAATTGTGTGTCCGTACTCATGTGCTACGTTCGCCTCTTGATGCTCGTTGCACTCTCAGTCTTTTACGGTCTGTTTCCATCGTTCACCTTTTCCACTTATCCTTTATCCGTTTACATATTTCTTCGGTTCTACGATTCTCCTGACTCTCCTCTGACTTCCGGTTCTTCCATGGTCTCGTACCGCGTGAACGGAAGTCAACTTGAGTATCCGTATGCTATCAAGGGCATTACACGCAGACTCATTCGGCTCGGATCCAAGCACTCTGATAGCGCATTGAATATTAATCCGCGAACTTTGTGAAAGTTAAGGTGCGTTCACAACACTAGACCGCGGCCACGTAGCTTCCTCGAACGATTTTCGATGGCCAATTTAACGATAGCCATAGCTCCCGATTATGTCAAGACGAACGGGCATCGGCGACAGACGCGCGACGCGTGTGCGTGTATTGCGCGCGATCCCTATCGAAGTCGTTCTATGAATATCGTTAGATTGATTAACGAGAGGCGAATTTCGTTTACATGGAAACGCGACTCGTCGCACGCGTCTTTGGCCAGGGAGGCCGAGGAGCGCCGGGAAATGTGGAATTTTGAATTTTTTGTTTATCACTACTCTATCTTGTTAATAAAATTTTGTTAAATCTTTTGACGCTCATCCGTTTCCATTTGAGCCTGGTGTGGTGCGACCTTAAGGTATTACTACGGATCGAAAAATAACAAAATTTTCAATGTAAGATTTGAACAATCCAGCCTCAACTTTTGAACTGGTACAGTTCACTCACGCACGCCCGTCCCTCCATCGATAGGCGCACACTAATGTACATTGGATATAGTAGTGTATACGTATATACACCGAATACAGTCTCAAACGCAATGTTGCCGTAACGTTCTTTTGTCTAGCTGTCGTACGAGAGATTTCGTAATAAATATCGAACTTCTTTCATGTCTATCAATAAATCCTATGAGTAAAAGGTTCTGACTAAAAATCTAAAAAATTCCTAATTTTTTCCTTTGCCACATACTAATTTTTCATCGGAATTACGCGGACCAGTCAAATGCAATAAAAAAAACCATGCGCGTTTTATTCGCCAGGTATAGGGAATACGTGTTACGAGTCCTGACTTCAACTCGGAAATACTCGGAAACTGATGAGTGAATCGTGTTAAAAATTTGTAGAGAGATGTACTCCTATACAAATTAGACGTAAAACAAATTTCAGCTCGATTACGTGATTTTGAGTTTACCGTAGTAATACCTTAAGAAAATAGCACATGTGACACTCGTGCGATACAGTTTTATCGGTTCTCAATGGACGCCTTACTGCATGCACGTCGTAATCGGACCATGTGGGATACGTGACTCCTCGCATGCAATGCCTCTTTATTCACTCCTCGACTTCGTCCTCCTAACTATTTCTTTTTATAATGGCTGCTACCCTCCCCCCCCTGGTCCGCGTGAGCTTTTGATTCATTCGTGTAAATTAATTTCGTGTAGGCTTACGAAGATGGCTGTTTGTCGTTATATTTTATTATTATTTATATATATAAATATTGAAAAATTATTTCGTAAATTCGCATTTACAAAGTCGTTAAGATTCGTCGAAATTTAGCGAAGCCGCGAACGCCCACACCAAGCGGTAAATTAATTCTGACGTGGACCGTCCACTGGAGGGTTATTATCTTCGTAATTTGTCAACTTCCGGGAGTAACGTGATAACGCGTCGCTTATCTCACTGAAATTGTTTCCCAATTGCATGTCCGTATCGATCCGGACGTTACTCGGCCCTCGTGTCAATATGGGCTTAACTGTACTTGTTTGCGATGGTTGTTTGACGGGATCGACCGCGTGACAATTAGTGACAATTAGTCCGTAAGAGTCTCCGGTGCTCGGTTGTTTAATCAAGATAGGAGAGAATTCATGGGTCTATGGTCGGTGTGCGCTTACTAAATTAATTTTTTTGTTAATGCTTTGACAACGTACACATAGGTAACGGTTAGTTGAGGCAGAGTTAATGGTAATGGGGTTTAGGTTAAGCGCCAGACGAAGAGTGCTCCAGGCGTCGCGACGTCTCGGCGCTCCGTCCATATACACGGCGGGTTACAGGATCCGCGTACCGGAAGTCCCTTGGTAATATAATCGAAGGAAGGAGGATGTTCACACGGTTTGTCTGCCGGTGCTCGCTGGAAATCATCGTCCTCCATTCAATTGTTTCGGGGCCGGATGGTTAATTGGACGTGGCAACTGTACATCACTGTACGTAGCGGCATATAGGACGTTTCTCGTAACTTTGCCATTGTCCCTCCCTTTCGCCTCGTCCTTGCACAACGAGCCATTATTTCGAGGAAGACACTTCTTTCATTCTTCCGAGACGTCCGTCGGCCATTGAAAAATTAGCTTTACGTTCGAAAAGCTGGTGCTCGTCGAAAGTTGCCGATTTGACTGTGTAGAGTAATTTTTTTTTTTCCTTTTTTTTAAGAAGGGAATAAAAGAAGAACGAATGCTTGGTGTATTTGCCGAATCGTGGGAAGGTGTCGGAGGGGAGTGGTGGGCGTCGCGACGCATCGATAGAATTCTGCCGCGCTATTTCCTGTCGCGTTGGCGAATTCTCCAGTTGCAAAGGCTTTCTCACGTTTCGCATCAGCCTTTACGCCTTTGACGATGTAGACGTTAACTTTTGCGAATTTGACACGTTTCGCTATGGGTTGTTGACTTTTTATGGGTAACTTTTTTTTTCTTAAATTTCATTTGCTAATTATACCTGCCTTAGGCCTGTCTCACACTGTCTCTGAAGATTTTCGGTTTTTTTTTTTCTATCTCTCTCTCGCTCTTTCCGTGTCGCGTCAATCGGCATTCCCAAAGGCGACGACCGCGGGTCGGAATGCCTTGGCCAAGTCCATCGACAAACAATGGCGTCGATAATTAACGATTCTCGCCAGGTGTCTTTTCTGCCCTCGTCCTGTTTAGGCGAGGATCGGAATACTAGCTAACCAGGACGCAGAGGCGCTATCCTTCTTAGAAGGGGCCGTGCGCGTGTCTGGACTTCAGAGCAGGAGCCTCTTCCTCTGGAGGAGAATATCCAGGGACTCTCGCAACGCGCTTACATGCCCCCGTCGATTTGTGCAGTCTTAAGGTCGTCCGCAAGTTCGGCTTGCCATAGGGATATTTAACATTTTTCCCCTAGACTCCACTGTGACTGTCCTCCCCCTCCATCTGCCCGACCGACGACTATCTACTCACCAGGTATAACACTCGTCGAAGCTTTTTCGTCCTGACCGACGTGAGCACGGACGACGACGCGAATGCCCAGAACAACCACGGTCGGGTCTCGCCTCCTTGGATAAGCGGCCAGGGCAAAATCACGGCTGCGTAACGTCACGCTTCGGGGATTCCCCGAGTCCTCGATAATTGGATCTTCGAAGCGTGATCTCCGCTCCGCGTGTCCCCGTCTGCC
>NW_014333140.1:75738-77104 GCF_000341935.2 Cephus cinctus | reverse complement strand
GAAACAGGCAAGAGCCAACAGGAAAAGATGGCTCGTTTCCTCGCATTGTCTTTACCAGGTAAGCAGTTTGAAGACATGGGAGCGGATGTGACTGCATGCTCCGTCAGCTGCCATCTGGATTTCCACGAGTCCCGACAGTGCCTTCTCGTTCCGCCTCTCTGTAAGAGCAGAACGAAACAACGAAATTCTTTGGCTTTGCTTTGACTCTACTTTTTCACCGAGATATTTCGAACGTAGGTAGATGGGTGGTTGGATCTGGGGTTGGGACCTTGGAGTAGAGTGAAGCGGCGACGAGGGGGGGGGAGGGGGGTACGTTTAGCATACCAAGTGAATTATGCAATGCGCATTGTTTGCTGGTTTATGATTTAGTTAGTAATTTTTCTTTTCCATGCCTTTCTGGTCCTCTCAGTATTTTACGCAACGGCGAGCAATTGAATGAACGTAAGATAATGGCTGGTAGGAAATCGTGGAATGCGGAGAGGTCCGTTCTCCGTCGATTTCTCTCTCTCTCTCTCTCTCTCTCTCTCTCTCTCTCTCTCTCTTTGTCTCTCTTTCTTACTCACTCTTTCGCTTCCGTAGCAAGTCGTTGCCGAGAAGAGAGTTCTCGGAGGAGCGTGGGAAGTGGCGGATGATGGTTTGACGGAAAGGATTCATTATTAAAGTTACGAATTACAAACTTTTTCATTAATTGTTAAATTGCACGTGAATTATCCAGTTGAGCGCTTCGCGGTATCGACCCACTCGACATTTTCAAACTTTCCCGCCCTTTTCCCTCTGACCGCGTGCTCGTGTACCTCGCGTCGGATGCTTTTCCCAGCGCTTCTACGTGTAAACTTCTTTTTTTTTTCTTCTTTTTCTTTGCCTTTAAATATCCTTTTATAACCATCCTCGATTTCTCGTGTTTCTCGATACTGCTCGGTTAGCCATCTTTGTTCGTAACCCGCGCTCGAGAGAAAATCCATCCTGTAAACTGTCACTTCCTTCTTAAGTAGCAAGCGATGCAGTTAATCTAAGAGGATCTACACGCTCGTCTTCCTGCGCGGCAAGCTGATCTATACTTCCGGTTTAGTTGAAGCTCATAGGGATGGACGTGGCATTTTGGTTTTTTCTTTTTCTCTTTTCTATCGCTTCACCCTCCGTCAAGGTTTTTCCTCGATTATTTCCGAAACAGGACGCAGAACCACGCGTGAACGTGACTATAGGCCGTTAACGCACACGCGGACGTTTGCGCGCGCTCAATTAATCTTTCGCGGTTTCTTTATCGCGAAATGGGCGTCTCGAATCTGCATCCGGCCAGTTTTGTGCACGCCTCTCTCTCTCTCTCTCTCTCTCTCTCTCTCTCTCTCTCTCTCTCTCTCTCTCTCTC
>NW_014333140.1:74473-75602 GCF_000341935.2 Cephus cinctus | reverse complement strand
CCTTCAATCTCGTCCTGCGAGATTGCAGCTCGTTTCTCAATGGACCATGACTAGACACTGTTGATACGCTAACCGTCGTCTCACCGAGGTTCTCAAATTCATCTTTCCCAGTCGCTCCTCTCCCTCTCTGCCGTTACTCTCGGTCCAGGCAGCATCTCGATCTCCACAAAGGTTACACCGCGGAACGTATGGCCGTCCTCTCGATCGTATGGCTCCCAAGCATTCGAATAGGCTCATAAGACACGTAGAAAATCCATCGCTGGCCTCGATTGACGTACCCGCGCAATTCGTATTCGGGTTGCGCGCCACGAGGGATTTCGATTCGACGCCAGGCATCGCGAACCGAGTATGACTACGAACAACTACCACAGCCCGGGCAGCAGCAGCAGCAGCTTATCGTGTTGATTCACAATGGGAATGAGAATGGCTCGAGCGGAAGTGGGCTCCCCCCGTATACGGGCACCATTGGAAGGCGACCGCACAATTGTAACACCTTGTCGCGCGTTGAATATCAAGATGCGAATTTAACCATTGTTGTTATTGTTCATTGTTATCATTATGACGCACGACGCTTCTCCTCAATGTAATTTCAGTGGGTGGGTCCCTCGTTACACGCGTTATTCTTTGGATGGTATATTGAAACGTGCAGCCATTGTTGCTCCAGGGGGAAGGGGGTGTCTATAGACAGCGAAAGATAAAAGAGAAAAGAACATTGAAGGACTCTGAGCTCGATGGTGATGTAGAAAGGAGGGAGAGGGAGAAAAAGGGGCCGAGACGAAGGATGAAGATACGGGAGGGTAAGGGGGATGATATTTTAAAACGTTAATTATCGTAAGCTGCGCGCGCATCGTTTGGTTTGCTGGTAATTTACGTACGTTCCGAACCACCGGAAGTCTTCCCAAACGCCCATGTTATTTTGCGAGGTCCCCCATGCCCTGCAATTTTCTTCTCCCTTGTAACACCACTACGGATTCTTTCATTGTATATATATATATATGCCCGAATACACACACACTGTTCATCCTGGTATATCTTGGCTCTTTCTCCATGATTCGTCTACCTACCGCTGCTCTCTCTATCTCTCTCTCTCTCTCTCTCTCTCTCTCTCTCTCTCTCTCTCTCTCTCTCT
>NW_014333140.1:72898-74305 GCF_000341935.2 Cephus cinctus | reverse complement strand
TCTCTGTCTCTCTGTCTCTCTGTCTCTCTGTCTCTCTCTCTCTCTCTCTCTCTCTCTCTCTCTCTCTCTCTCTCTCTCTCTCTGTATACGAGGTTGAAAATTAGCTCGTAAATATGCTCCCATTACCGGAGCCCTCCTTCGACTTGCCTGTCCGGCTGATTCCGAGTCTTCCGAATCCCTAGAGCCAATTACCGTGGTGGGTCCCGGGAGTACATCCTGATCAATTCATCCCTCGAGACTGTGCACCAAACCTCCCCCTGGACCCTTTACCCTGAACTGGTTGGTAGAGTTTATTTTATTTTTTTCTTAACCAGGTTATCTCGGGTCCTGCTTTTACGATGCTCTGACGATATTTGATGATCCTGCCTAGGATGTGTGTATATATACCTTATGATATATATATAAAAGTATGTGCCTCTGAGGATGAAGCGTAAAAATGACGATGACAGGAGAGCGCAGAATCCGCGTAATGCGGGTTTCCTCTCTCTCACTCTCCCCTCCCTCCCTCCCTCTCTCTCTCTCTCTCTCTCTCTCTCTCTCTCTCTCTCTCTCTCTCTCTCTCTCTCTCTCTCTCTCTCTCTCTCTCTCTCTCTCTCCCTCCCTCCCTCCCTCCCTCCCTCTCTCTCTCTCTCTCTCACACACACACACTCACTCTCTCTCTCTCTCTCTCTTTCTACGCATGAGTCGTAGCCCGTTCATTCAGCTTTGGCGTCGGCATGAATGAAACTCGCCTGAACGGCGCAGCGTCGTGCGGCCCGCTTTCCACTACGCGACTCGTACTCCTGATTCTCCGCGACCCACCCTAACGCACTTCTAAGCCATCGTGCGTGCGACCGCGTACTTTGTGCCTCGAGTCGTTTCAATTTTTTCTTACGTTGGATATACCTTTCTTTTTTCTCTCTCCTTTGGATCGATAGGCATTCTTTATTACCCGCGCGCACGCGGTGATCGATGATATCGATATACGATCGTGCTGCGTACGATGATTGATGACTTTTTTGTCTTTTTGAAAGAATTTCTTTTAACATTCTTTTATTAAGGCTGTTTCCACGTAGCTGCTCTCTCTCTCTCTCTCTCTCTCTCTCTCTCTCTCTCTCTCTCTCTCTCTCTCTCTCTCTCTCGCTTTTGTTCCCGCTCTGGTCGTCTGCTCTGGTGTGAGGACAGCTTAAGAATGTCGGGTCACCGACACGGGTCATCCATTGTCATTTAACAGCTAAACTCAATTTTAGTGTGTAGTTACATGAAGAGTCTCCTGTATCATCGTCCCTCTCGGCGATATTAAATCTAACACGCGTCTCGCGGAAACTTTGAGGCTCTCTCAACGCCTCTCCATCCCTCTCTCTCTCTCGCTTGGTATCGCACGAGCGAAGGTGCTTACACACTCGAATGGACTCCCCCCCCCCCCCC
>NW_014333140.1:71821-72848 GCF_000341935.2 Cephus cinctus | reverse complement strand
TCCCCCCCCCCCCTTCTACACTCTGCCCTGTTTCACGTTTGAAGTCGAGGATCCGCGCATCATACTTCCGAGAAGCTTGTATGTATTTTCGGATTGCTCCTAGTACCGTCTTAGTCTTTTTCTATTTTTTACTCTTTACGTACATATACATATATGTCTTACTGTCGTCGTTTACACCCCTCCGGTCCTGACCTGGTCGCCTCTTACGTCCCACATGAAAATACCTCGACGACGTCTAGTCTGGTCCGTACGTTCAACACTTATCACCATCGGTCCTCGGATCTCGATTCCCTCGATGTTCCTTATCAGCGACTTTTAATGATACCGATAAGTATTTAATGCACGTAGCACAAGCGCCGGGTACGTCCCCTTTTCAACGAATTTACACACGAGCATGGAATTGGAGTGTAACGACGCCCAGTGACCTCGGTGGAAGTTGATATTGTTCGTACGTGGGTGCGTGGTACTTGTACGCGTGGAGTACCTCACGTTGCGTCGACGACCCAGCCCGACGTCGATCCTCGCCGGGAAGGCGCACCGAGGAGCGACTCGCGTGCGTCACGAGTTATTTCGGTGGTTCACGGTGTCAGAAGCCGCCGAGCATCCAAAGAAGCATCCAGCAAGGAATCCGACTGGTCTCTTACTTTGTATCTATTTATCTGCGCTGGGCTGCTGTTACGTACGCTCGGCTCGCAATGCCCGTGTCTTGGCTCCGTTCACTCATTCGAATTTACCCGCGCTTCGTCGGGGCATCGCGCCGGTAATATTCGATAATCACTTTTGCACGATCGTTCGCTCGCGGATCGATGCATAAATAAATATATGTATATATATGTATATACAACGAAGACGTCGCGTACCCACGTGTCTGCACAGTCATACGCGGCTACGTCGTTTCGTTGACGCTAATGAAATTATGCAAATGTCCGATACTACGTGTATCAAGGATGAAACTATTATCTGAATATGGAGCATTTTAACGCGCCGCCTCCCTTATTCTCGTTCATCCCCCCCCCCCCCCTCCGTT
>NW_014333140.1:70149-71780 GCF_000341935.2 Cephus cinctus | reverse complement strand
CCCCCCCCTCTGCGTTTCCGGTAATGTATCGTAGTTCTGGAACTCTAGTTGGTATTTTAATATTGTTTTCTTTTCACTATCTCTCTGCGTTACGCGCGTAACGTACAAAGATATCGCGTACGTTTCTGTATTGTACGCGGTCCATGTTGGCCAATGATAACGAGGTGGACATAAATATTATGGGAACACGCGCGCGCTCTGGCGCATGGCTTTTGCACTGTACCGCGCCGTTACACGTACGTTGCGTATACGACTTAGTGCGTACAGTTACCTTCGTTTCATTTCATTCATTACTCCCTGCGCCGCGAGCGGGTAATACTTCCGGTTGTTCCTCTCTCCTCGTACACCCTCTCGGAACGCTCTAGAATCTAGTCACATCGACTTCCGGCTCCTGTTTGCCATATGCCAGAGGTCTCGCTCTTTACGGTGCCGCCGGGATGTCTTTCTTATTATTTTCTACTTCCTTACTTCCTTTCTCTCTCTCTCTCTCTCTCTCTCTCTCTCTCTCTCTCTCGCTTTCTCTCTCTCTCTCTCTCTCTCTATTTCTTTCTCTCTATCTTTCTATGGCGTTCCTCGTCGACTCGGTCACGTTACCGGTTCCGCCAGTCAGTCATTCGCTTCCGTTTCTTCGTGCTATTGTCGTTTCCGGTCTCTTCCGATGAGCACTTGACAGTTTTTTGTTTTTTTAAATTGTATCATCGTCTCTGGACTCTGCGTGCTTTATCTCGGAAGATTTTTCAAACCAATTTGGATATCTCGTTATCGTTATCGAATTTCCGGCTCGCCGGTCCTGACTTGTTAACGTTCCATCGGCTCTTCCGCTCGGATCCTCTTTTGTGACTTCCGGTGGCATATTTCGTTATCGGGTTATATACGAGCGGTAGTGACAGTAAACCCCTCCTCCCCTGCCTTGGTTCATCCGGTATTCCTACGTAAATTATTTTTTTTTTTTTTTCGTAAAATGTAAACAGCCTTGCTGAAAATCACGGGGTCGGCCAACCGAACAAGATGGTTGATCAATTTTTTTTTTTGAGATCTCTATTAAGGTGTCCCGGGCATCTTCGAGCGAGCTTCAACCAGAGCGCCTGTTGCGTTCCCATGAAATTTTTCATTAGGACGGAAGTCGGCGAAGCGCTATATTAATCGGAGACGATTACTCGACGTCTGGTTAATTGCCCCGACGAGGGTACTTCCGCCGGAAGTGGCGTCCCAAGGAGAATATCCGGAAAAATTGTAATGGACTATATATGTGTGTATATACATATACCTATATATATATATGTCCTCGTCTCCGCATATTAAGATCACGGGTCACGTATTCCTTTTAGCAAAGGGGCATATCGTGGCTCTTTGTAATCTCTGTACATATTATACTCCCGTGGATCGGCGGATCCTCCGTGTAATTGGTATGCGACGGTGCCGTCAGCTCTGCCGTAGGAAGATGCGCGGTGCGTAGTGCGTACGCTCGTCGTGCGTGCAACATGTGACATCCGGGATGTGTTCCTGGCATTCGAGCGTCGTGCGGCGTCTTCTTGCGAGGCTGCGACGTTGTTGAGCCAAAGCGACGATACTATTCCTGGAACACGAGTCTCATCTCTTCTCTGGCTCTCCTTCTCTCCCCCCCCCCCCTC
>NW_014333140.1:62307-69944 GCF_000341935.2 Cephus cinctus | reverse complement strand
GCTCCCCGCTGTCCCAATTGACGAACAGCATCCCAAATGGACCAGGACGACCGTATCAAATCTTCGGATTGTCCTTGATCAACCCACGGTAATACAGCAATTTGACGGATCAGCAAGCAATTTGTTAACGATCCCTTGAGATTCCTCGTAGACGAGCTCATGGCGTCGCTCGTCGACAGGTTTAGGGCTTAACGCGCTCGCCGTTTCCGGCTTGGGTATTTAAGAAAATCAAACAGCACGTTTATCGCGATGTACGGGCGTAGGCGGCGCAGATTGAGGGAGTAAACGGATTCCTGGGCGGACCGATTATTCCACGAGATACAGCCGGCTACCACGTAGAAGATCCATGCGGGATTCATACCTGCTTTAGATCCTGGTGTACCACCTGGGTACCTCTCGTTATACAGATGTGTATATATATATATATATATGTTTCATCTATATACCTGTACGTTCTATCCACTTATACGCTATTGACACCTTTTTCCAATCTCTCGCTAGTCTCACGCGAAATCCTGACGAACCACGTCGTCTTCGTAATTTCGTTCCGCTAGATTTCCTCTCGTCTCCTCACGGTCTCTAACGCAACGCGTCCGTCCCGCGGCTGATCGGGAAAACAGCCGAGCCACGTATAAATATACAGAGACCGGTGATGTACGGCCAACGGTAGGATACCACGAGGTACCTCCCCTCCTCCTTCATCGTATCCTCTTGGCGTTGTAAATTCGTATAGCCGTTCTGTACGTCGGTACCGTCTGTCTCCGTTTACGTTTATCTCCCTCGCCGTCTCCGTCCCTCTCCCCAGATCAACATCTCCTTCCTCTGCGCGGCCACCGCCGTATGCCCGCTTTGCGCATCGCGGATCGTGGATTGGAAGATCGGCCCGAATTAGCGAGCAGGAAGTTGCGCAACTTCGGTGTGTACTCTCGATGGGGAGCGTCGGAGCGCGTAAGGGGGCCGTCGCGACGCCCAATCTTTGACCTATACGCGTGCCTCTGGACCATGTCGCAGCATCCTCGTCTGAGGGTCTTTTACGTTACTTTTTTTTTTTTTTTTTTGATAATTCGTTGCCCGAAATCACCGGCACTTCCTGTTTCAAAATCCTCGACTCGTTCCGGTCCATGTCCTGGATGCTGGATTACGATCGTCCAAAGCAAAATCCATGTCGTCGAGCTGAATCGACGTGGTGCTCCCTTTGTAGGAGGGAAATGTCCCTAGGGCTTGTGAATCTCCCCTAGGGAATTATGGACGGGACGGTCTTTCACGTGTTACGTAAGCCGGCCGAGAGATCGTCGGTCAACGGGTACCAAATGCTGAGGCTGCTACTGTCCCTTTAACACGTACCCGGGGCAGCCTCTGAGTCTGTTGCGCCCTGACGCGTTACGAGTCCCAGGGAACACCTGTAAGTCCCCCGCGTCACCACGGATTGTATGCGCACGACTAACAGGGATTTTCCCACGGGATTGTTGTCCATCTTTAAACGGTATCTTATTTATGGTTTTGATGTTAACGAGGTTATTGGCTTTTTTTTTCTTCTCTCTTTTATACACCGATATTAATATACTCTTTCTTTGTCTTGCTTTCAGTACGCCGGCATTCGAATCGGTCCGGTCGTCAAGAAGGACGTTATGAAGGCCTCCATCATGCTGGAACACGACAGCCAGTGAGTACTACAGTAGAGTCTGTCTATAGTGCGCGGCAGACGCTTCGAGATACTTTATCCGCTAGTTTCAGTCTGTATACTACGTACGGTATTAATGCGATTGAGAACTGACGGGGTTCTGGCAGTTTTACGATACGGCCTGTAGTAGACCTCCGCGATTGCCTATATAAGTCGTACGTAGGATTGATGAGTAGCGTAGTGGAGGGTTAAAGCGTGAAAGCGAGACAGACAGCAAAGGGACGTTCGAAGTATCGTAATCCGTCGTGGGTCAGGGGACTTACGGGTCCCCGGTAGTAGTCTACCGTGTTTTTTCGGACGGGGCCCGAGGAGCTGCGGATCATAAGAGAGGAGTGAGCACGGATGTTGCTTTACGGATGAGTGAAATTTTTTTTCAGGCCTTACCATTCCTCCCTTGGTCCCTGCCCGAGATTTCCAACCACCCTTTGTCTCTTTTGGCTGTTAGACTCTTGGGGTTTTTTTTCTTTTTTTTTTTTAATTAGAAAATTGCGCTGGACGTCGCCACTGGGGCGCGCGTGTTCCATTGACAATTTCACACGGTTCGTATGGGGTCCGTTCGATTGCGATTAAAAGTAACGTGTTATGGCATTATCGTTCGATCGGACGATTGGAATAAATCTCTGGATCTATGGGTGTCACGTTTTATGGGCTAGACGGGTGGAAATTATTTGTGGGAAATATTAAGCGACACCTGGTATACGCGTGTTCCTTGTCATTAGAGGTTATGTTTTCGTTGTTTCTATCCTGTTTTACGTTTCTTCTCTCTTTCGGTTTCCGCCTGCAATTTTCACCTGGCTTCCTTCCTTCCTTCTTCCACCAGCTTGTTCCTCGGAACGGGGTCCGAACGGCCCCGTACGACCGAGGATAATCGCCGTGTCCGGTGATCGAAACAATTTTCTCTCCACGCGCACCCGGAGGATGGTTTGCCATTGTTTTCTCGCACTTTTTGCTCGCTTTGAATTTTTACATAGGGTCTTTTTTTTTCGCGTGCCGAATATATAGGGTACTTTGTTTTTCGCTGTCTCTCTTTCTCTCTTTTTTTTAAAACTCTTTTCTCTGTATCTTATCGGAAGATCGTTTTCAGGTACGCCACCATATTGGCTTTCGACGTGAAGATCGAACGTGACGCCCAGGAACTTGCCGACTCCCTCGGCGTCAAGATATTCCAGGCCGACATCATTTACCATCTATTCGACAAGTTCACTGCCTACCGGGAGGAACTGAAGAAACGTAAACGCGACGAGCATAAACATATCGCCGTCTTCCCTTGCAAACTTCGTGTTTTGCCCCAGGTAAGAGATTTCTTATTATTTTCTGTTTTCTACTTATCGCGCTGCCAGGGACAATTACTGTTGCCTCGGACGTACGTTGAAGGCGACGCCGTCCACTTTACCGTACTCTACGGTATAGCTGACGGTGGGTCGATGCGGTATGAAATCAGCGTTTATCGCCGGACGTGCACTCGGGGAAGAGGCGAAGAGCAGACCGGAAGCGCGGTTGTTAGAGTGGGGAGTGTCGACCCCCACGAATCAACCGGAAGCGATAGACTTCGTGCTTTATTAATCGCCTTCACCTGCCCAACGCCTCTTCCTCCTCCTCCTCCTCCTCCTCCATATATATGTATATGTGTTTGTGTTTTATTTCTTATCAATGCGTCAGCGTCCTCTGACCACTCTCTTATCAGACCCAAAAGATAATACGGCATCTCGTATTCGTAACGCTATTTACAGGAAGTAAATTGACCACACAGAGGAAGTCTGAAAATTTCAAATTCACCAGAGACTCGCAGGGGCCTCCAATTGTTATGCTAATTTTCTAGGGATATCTTTATTATTTTCGTTGGTAAGATTTAAGCATTGCTTCACCCGTCGACGTGTGTCAGAGGATATAGGTTATTACTGTAATATTAATACTGTGACTATGAATAAGGCTTGACGGATTTAATTTTTTCTTCCAGTACATATTCAACTCGAGGGATCCAATAGTCATGGGTGTCATGGTGGAGGCTGGTATCGTCAAGGAAGGAACACCAGTCTGCGTGCCCAGCAAGGACGTGAGTATAAGATTTTCCTATGCGTGGCCTTTCTTCTTTAGTCTGTGTATTATACTTGAGATTTTTTTTTTTTTTTCATTTACTTTTTTCCTTTGACTCTGTTCATCCGGCCCCCCCACCTTTTGCGCAATGGCTACCATTACCCAGAGTGCCGAATGACACGGAGGCAGGGTGCGGCTTTTGCGTAATTATCCTAATTAAATCCGTGCGTGTTATACTTTGGCGTTCTTATTAGAAAAGTATTCAGAGCCGCGCCCTGGGGTATCTCCTCTGCGTTTCACCAGGATTCAGCTGTTTTGTGGAATCAGCGTTCACTTGTAAATTTCGTCGCGAGGCAAATCGAAGCTCGATGAAGTCGTACAATTTGGCTGAGCTTGTCTTTGGCCCTTTCTCTTAATAGGACCGGATGGTGTGTATGTGTTTCGAGTATGCTGGGTCTCGATAGGAGCGTTCGAGAAGCCAAGTAAAAGGATATTGCCAGGAAACAGTGGGGTAGACGAGAAGGCACCAGGTACTATATGTATCTACATTGAAAAAGCTATCCGACGCTGAAATTGCTCTACGCCTACGCGCCGACCATTTCCATGGAGAACGGTGCACAGGGTTTACTTTTCCACGTCTACCGTGCCGTACGACGTTACAACGTCCTACGCTCTCGCTCGCTTGAGGAATGGGATGCTCCGATTTATTCAACGCCGTGAAGTTGCCGAGGGGAATGGAAAATACTTTATTCTCCTTCGCTCTCCGTGCCTTGCCCTTTGAAAATTCATTTGCCCAGGATTTTCCATGGGGCACGTGGTACGTGAAACCTGGTACAGCGTAGACGAGGAAGTCGAGGCTGCTCTCTCTCTCTCTCTCTCTCTCTCTCTCTCTCTCTCTTTTTTTTTCTGTCTGCCTGTTCTCGTAGGTGGCGGTCGCCAGGAACCCGTGGGACGGTTCTGGGCGTATTATGTGCCTGTACTACCTGGTACTTCTCGGGAACGACCTGAAGTCATTCCTCTCGTCGCCATTACCACCACTGATCAACCTGATTCTATTCTCGGTGCTGGAGATAGGAATTTCTTTTTTTTTTCCTTTCCTCTTAAATTACCTAGTCGACCGTTGAGGATATCCTGTCCACCTAGTGACTGTCTGACAGGGTACAGTACGATAAGAAATAATAATACGATATCGATGGGACTTATAATTAATTATTTTGCGAGCTCGATCAAATCATCCTTGCCCTTTACTCTTTCTCTTCTTCCATCGGCTGCCCAAAGAGACTTGGTCTCGGATCGGGTTAGCGGCGGCCATTATGCAATACGGCTATTATTGTCCGTCTGACATTTATGAAACGCGAGGTAATTTCGCAAGAGCAGAGAGGCAAAGGCAAGACCTCTAACCCCTGCTCCGCGCCGCCTCTATCTCTCTCTTGCTCTCTTATGCCTTTCTTTTTTTTTTTCTTTCTTTCTCTCTCCTCTCCTCGGTCCAGAATAATTTATCGTTCCTGGTCACATTGAGCACGCGTTAAGTGCACCAGGGAATTTCGCAATTTGTTTCACCTTTTACTGATTAAATCCCAGTGCTACCAACGTGTCGGCGGGCTGAGTCTCTTCTTGACTTCAGCCTGGCTGTTCGCTCTCGTCGCCACAGCGGACGATTGGCCGTGCATTTGGAGATTGTTGCAGAACGTCACTGGACGAGGATCATCCTTTCTCCATGAATCCCTGGGAATCGATCCGATTCCTCCCTTTCATATCCCATTGGCACGGAATGCAGGTTCGCGGCAGTTGGGAAAGGTAGAAAAGTGGCCGATAAAGAAAAATAAATGGCCGATATTATCCACTTAGTGGGCAGCCAGCAGAACCACCGGACATTCCTAGGGCTGGCGCGAGTCCGCCTTCCGAATAAGGTTGCTGTCGTGACCCTTGAAAATTTGGATGAACGGGACCGCGTTGACCTCGCAAGGAACCTCGCGCGAGGGACAAATAGAGATACAAGAGTGCAGGATCTGATCGTGCACTCCGAAAGAGGAAAGAGCAATCAGATGGACCCGGAGGAGACGCATTTATGAAATCTATGGCGTTAGTTGTTCCTGACCTCTTTATTCTTCTCATTATCCATTTTGATGAACGCCTTCTCACGTGACAGTGCCTTCTCACGCCACCTGACCCATCCAGTGGTCCCATCTCTCTCCTGAAATCCCATCTCGTGAACGTACTAATGGTCTGCTTGTACCTAACCCCAGCATCGCTGGATCTCATCCGTTCCAAGAAGAGCCAGGACAGCTCTCTAACTTCTCTTGCTTAATTAGATCTTGCTTGATCTTTGGCATATCGGGCATTACGTACCTCCGAGTCTCACCTGACCATCCATCCCAGTCATCGTCGGTCCGGGCTCTTGCGCAGGGCTTACCTCCGGTCCGGCCTGGACCATCTGGTCCGGTAGTGAGCAAGTGACCGAGCAACCAAGGAAACCACCACCTACCTATCGGACGGAGAGCAACCCACCTAGAGCCACGAGAGAGCTATGTGGTTGCGTGTGCGTTAGGTGGGTTGAAGTTTATTCAGGTCTTTTATGCGACGGCCGACAGCCAGGCGAGCATTCTTACGTCGCCCGCGCATAGAAAGCAACCCGACCATATAGTTAGCCCACCTATGTGCTCCTATATGTACTGGCACCGTATGCGTACCCCTGATACCTAACATCCTGGCTGAAGATCCTATGATCCTAACCTCATCGTAGACACCGTCAGAGCATTCCTGGGCCCACTGTGCTCATTATCAATTACTATGATCCCGTCGAATTCTTTGATCGATCGTGCACCGTGTCTGTTGAAAGATTCGTTCAGGGTCAGCCTCTCGACTAGGTCCACGACGTCGTCGTGCCGCTGCTCCTGCCTCCACATGACATACGAATGACTCTGTGTGTGTCTCAGTGCATGGAATAGCTCAATGACCGCATTTACCCCGGTGTCCAGGAGGTCGAAGACGGTGGGACGCTGGGGAAGATTCGTGTCACGCCTCGGTCTCGGTGTCGGGTCCGATGATGAGCTCAGTCGGGAAGGAAGTCAGCACGAGCTGTCCTGAACGGCATTCGAGGAGGTCAATTCTCTCTCTAGGTTTAGGTATATAAGCTTCGTGGAAGTCGAGCCTTCGTGGATGACAGTGTTACTCGGTGCGGAGGCGTCATTGCCTCCGTAGCTCGTGAAGTGTTAGAGGATGAGCGATTGGAAGATGGCGAGAGGATCAGCGAGGGAGGGAGAGAGAGAGAGATGACGGAGGACGTGGCACGGAGGATCATCCTGTCCGGATGTTGCCTGTCACGAAATGTTAGCTTAGGTCAGGAGGACTTGGAAATATATATATATATATATATATAGCTGTGAATGACTGAATGGTTCTTCGGGGCGGGGCATCGTGCGAAAAAGAAAGGCAGAGAAAAAATGACACTAATATATATATATGGACCTAGTATACGGTATATAGGTAGCTATGGACTACATAAGCAACGACCGGGAAGCCAAAGCAAAGCAGATATAACTTTACCCTACGTGATCTCGCAGCGACACCGCGAATTTGAATCGGCACGTCACTTCCTGTCGTCTCGACTTCCTCTTTCCTAGTCTGCGTTTCACGTTCGTTCTTTATCGAGAATTTTTTTTTTTTTTCCATAATCCACTTTGTGCTTTTCCTTAGAAACTGGAAAGTCCTACAGTCATAGAGGCAATGGCAACGCAACTGAGTATATAATAACCCACTAATGATCTTAGTATATGTTGGACAAGCCATTTTCATCTCTGTAATCAATTGCTTGGATCTATTATTTATTTCTTTTTTTTTATTTTTCCAATACTTATTTATTGCATCGATGCTACTTTTTCTTCTGTACCTTTATGCTTCTTTGAATATGTTTTCTACCCCC
>NW_014333140.1:60951-62146 GCF_000341935.2 Cephus cinctus | reverse complement strand
CTCGCCCTTACCGTATCTCTCCCTCTCCCTCTCTCTGTTTTTCTCTGCTCACGTCGGGTCGCCTTATCGATGTTGCGCAATCTCGGCCGATAGCCACATCGCCCGGAAATCCGGCGGATTCTTTCGCGCGGCTGTTTTGACTCGCGCGATATCGTCGAGCGAGCAAAAAAGTTGACGAGGGCAGCGACGTATGTCTTTGGATATTTTAATCGATAACCCAGCGACAGAGCTCGTCGCCTGGCTTTCGTTGCCCGTTCCTCCACCGTCTTCGTTCTGCTGGCAATATAATTCTGCAAATTCAATATGTCGTAACTAAAGGACTGTGTATGCACAGTATATCTGTGGTCGATTGACAAATTCAATGTGTTCTTTTTTTTTTTTTTTTTCGACAGTTCATAAACAATGCAGTCATTATCAAATGACACGTGGTGTCAGATGGAATAACGTTAAGCGTATAGGAAGATTGAAGAGTAAAATATATTTAATGCAAAAGCCATACTTACGCATGTTTTTTTTTTTTTGTAAAAAAATATTTGAAGACTTGATTTTCTTTTTTCGATCTGTCAAAAGAACACGTCGAACTCGCGAGCCGACCATACGTATATACGTTACCTATAGGAAAGTGATTGCTGTATGTACACTATTGTTAAGCGCATCTAGATTTATCTTGAATATCTGCTTAGAGTAATGTGGGCCATAACGGCGAGGGGCTGGCAGGGGGGTGGCAGTTCCATGAACACGATAGGAAGGTAGATTATTCATTTTCTCTCTCCTTCCCTCTCTCGCCTACCCGCTTTTCCTCTTCGTCCTCTCTCGTATATTTTTCTCTTTCTTTTCTTTTTTTTTTCTTTTTCCCCGTTTGAATGCCTCCACTATCGGTACAAGTTCAACAACACGTTATCTTGCCACGCCAGACGGAAGAAGAGTACTTTTCAGTGCATAGCGTAAACGCACAGCGGCGACATTTTAACTTTTTTTTTCTTCTTCAAAATCGAAATAATTTCTTGGTACTCGTATCTGTACGTGCGTCCTTATCAGCTATCGGCTTCGACCGTTCTAATAAGAAGTTTTGATTACGTACTTTCACGAATTAGAAAATTTATCCCCGTATGGCTAGCGGGGATATACCCATGCCCCGTTATCTCGCTGAAATTTCTCGGTAAGGTTTTTTTTTTTTTTTTTTTTTTTTAAATAG
>NW_014333140.1:57297-60884 GCF_000341935.2 Cephus cinctus | reverse complement strand
TTTTTTTTTTTTTTTTTTTTTTTTAAATAGATAACTATTTTCTTCATCGGTAATTTCGCAATTGTCCGTGCAAGCACGACGATTCCACGTGATTGGGAAAATCGTTAACAGACTTTGACGTCGTTAAGGAACTTTAGCTTAATGCGTCGATGATTTCTTGGCGATTGTTTCGTTGATCGGCATCGTTAATAAATCATTGATCTCATTCGTGATAGTTTTAGTATGTCAAATTTGTTTCATGTTGTTCACGCGTTTTACTTCAGGCGATCATATGGAATTTCATGAATACTTTCCCTCTGTCTGGTTCAACTGACAGAATTGCCTGTAGGACGTTAAGAACGAGTACGAGAAGATGCTTGGTATATGGCATTGTTAAGCGGGTTTTCTATCGTTGACTTTGGATAAGGCCCAGATGAGTTTTTCTTTGGGTCACGTTACTCTACAAATATACAGGGTAACGAAAGTAATCGTACGTCAAGTATATGGGTATCTCGCGTTACGTTTACCCCACGAAAGGTAACACTGAGGTGTATGGCAGGATATCATGAAGGGGACCGATGGGTCCGATGGGGATTCAGCGACCTCGAAATGTCAGGCCCAGACTGCTAGGCTCCCTGGGCGTACACAGGATGATCCTGTGTACGCGGGGATTACAGGCGTCTTTTATTTGACATGAAGCACTACCATACATATCATGAAAATTCCTTAATCGTGATTACAATGACTCGGTGCCAGTTTCTAGCGTTCAAGGAAACCACATCGTTTCCGCCGGAAGTACGGGTCCTGACTGTGTCACGGTTTCACCCTCTCTCTCTTTCTATCTGGTTTCACGATATTACCAGGCGAACGGAAGTCAAGTCTTGGGAACCGGGTCGGTCCTTCGGAAGCGGAAGGAAGCCAGGACGTCCGTCCTTTTCGTTGTAGCCCGATCAGGCCCTTGTTCTGAGCCTTGGCGCAGCAAACACAGAACTCCCCCCCCCCTCTTCTCAATCTCGTTCGTCTATTTAATCATACTGAAAACCGAACGGAAGAGGCTGCAACGGAAATGTGGGAATGGCCCAAGAAGAAAGTGGGAAGCTGAAAAGGCATACAGGAAACCAAAGGCGGAAGGAAACGTATCTCCGTAGCTATGGGTGTTACGGCGCGGGGGGACGGCAGGGAGCGTGTACGTCACTGGCTAAAGATTAACATTAAAACCGGAGAATAATATTAGGTTGTTGTTACAAGATAAGACAAGGTGTATTCACAACCCCTAAAGGGGCTCATATCGCATCGCCCTCGCTACTGTTGTTCTAACAATTTCTAGCCGATAAGGCCGTTCCTGGAAAAATCGGGGAGTACAATTTCCTCACTCGCCCTTCGCAGCCCCGTCTCACTCCACCCGTTACCGATCAGACGTGACTGATTGTTGAATTTTTGTTTCTTTTTTTTCGTTGAATAAGAAAAACAAAAATAATTAATCGTCGCATTTCTGTCGTACCACGTGGTAAGATTGACTTTCGTAAAAAAATCCGCCAGGGTCGCTCGGTGCGTGGGGGACGAAAACTTATTTCGGATCCAAAGGATCAACACGTAAGACCGCGTTCTCAACGGTGTCCCGCTGTTAATAAGAATGATAGGTCGATGCGGATACCCACCCCTCTGATATCCGGATCCAAGGACACCAAGTGACGTTTCCTACTTTATCGACGAGCTTCGCGTCCTGGACCGCGTCGTGCTTTCGTCGTTCGGCTTCTAGGATACGGCGGGCCCAGGGGTGTGTCAAGAGGGATGATTTGTGGGACGTTTAACGGCCCTGACTTCGTGGAAAGTACCGCGGCAGCGCGTCGTTGCGTACGGGTGCCTTTAGGGTTTTACGGTCGCGCGATCGGTACTGAAAAAATATTTTTAGTACGACTTGACGACTGCGACCGAGGCCATTAACGATCTTGGGGCTCAGTTTTGAAAATTCCATTTTCACGTCTACCCACCGTCACCGCCACCCTCCTTCGCCCGCCTTCTGTTGTATGTGACGTTACCGTGTATATATATATATATATATATCTCGCCCTTAGTCCGTCCTCGCGACGCTATCGACGCTCCACCACCGCTTCTCTCCTGGGTTATCGCCTTATCGTCTATTATCAATTCGGGGAAAATTATCATGCTTTTGCTCTTAATTTTTTTCTCCATCTCTTTTATTTCCTTCCCATCTTCCTCCTTTAGACACCATCGTCATTGACAGCGAATCAGCTCGATTTACGTCACGGTACCCGACTGACTTTTAATCCTTCGATTTTACACCTCATCGCACGCGGACACGAGGGTGGCATTTCCTTAGAAGCATTTAACCTCGTTTCTGGGCAATACGACGGGACGTGGTACGGGGGTTGACGGGGGAAACAAAAATCTATAAACCGTAACAACGCGAACCACGCGCGCACGAGTGCCTCGGCTGAAAACGGTAAGGTAATGGCGCGAGCGATTATCCTTGCTGGAAAAGGTGGCCAGAGCAACGAGCAGGAGGAGGCGTCCTAATGCGATTGTAATGACTCGTGAATTCCTCTTACTCGAGATTTCACCCACGACTTGTTACCTGTATATTTGCAAAATATGCCTACACCCGGCCGCCACGTATTGAGGCCCCGCGTCACCTGGTTTTCGACGAACGTCGTTATGCCGCGCGGATCTTCGTACGATCGTCTGACCGTAGACGTCGCCTTGACACACGTGGGCCTTACCTATGCCAGGAATGATATCCACTCTGGAGATCAAATTTCCACGACGGTTCTGAATAGTCAGCAGTCGTTATATGCGAGACTGTTTTATTGTCATTGGACAGAGAGAGAGAGAGGGAGAGAGAGAGAGAGAGAGAGAGAGAGAGAGAGAGAGAGAGAGAGAGAGAGAGAGAGAGAGAGACCTTTGGAGTTTAATTCGATATTAGAAAAAGAAAAATACTTTTTTTTTATTTTTACAAATCACCCCCCTCCCCATCCTTGATACGATTCGAAGAATTCTAGATAAATACTGGTGTTGGCGTGCCGCAGGAAGTGCCAGGATATCCTGATCGGGAACTGACTTCCTGTCTGGATGAAAATAACGAATGTCTGTTAAGGGATGGAAAATTAAATGATGGTTTCTGGGGGTGTCTGTCTGTAGCTATAGATACAGCTATACATATACGTGTACATATGTGTGTGTATGTACTATTGCTTGATCTTATTGGCGATGCTGGTAGTCTGAGCATCTCCCTCTCTCTTCCTCTCTGGCTCGTAGAGAGCACACGCCGTATAAACTATAAAGGATTCTAATTCGGTTCGAAGCACGAAAATAGACTTCCGGTTCCCGTCTCGCGCGGCGTCTGCTTCTGAGCTATGCCAAAGCCAGCGTCCCGAGCTTGCACGACGCCCTGGTACCCCGCGCCTTACTAAACATAGTCCCATTCATAAAGCCCAGTTAAATACCACCATCTCCTCCTCCTCCCTCCTTCCCACCCTCCGCGCCTTCATCCCTCTTCAACTAAACATAGTGTACTACAGAGAGACTACTGGCATACGTTACAATTATTATTATTATTTTTCACTCGATTGTTATTATACCCCCCCCCC
>NW_014333140.1:51027-57222 GCF_000341935.2 Cephus cinctus | reverse complement strand
TTTCTCTCTCTCTCTCTCTCTCTCTCTCTCTCTCTCTCTCTCTCGCCCCTCTCTCTCTCGCTGTCTCTCTGTGAGGTGCATAACACGTATTTCCATGCTCGTTCTATCATAGCCCCCTGCCCCGCTTCACCCCTCGTCATTTCTCCCGTTTTCTCTGCATATATATATATATATATATATAAAACGTTGTTCAATGACGCAGCCTCTATTAGCAAAATGATCCCTGAACTTGATCCAGGCGAGATGACTGTAACGAGTAAAAGCTTCGTAAGAGGTAGGTCCCATTCATCTTGAGTCCTGACACGGCCCCGAGTGGCGGGCCCCTCCGGTGGGACTCATCTTTTTCAATCGGAGTCAAAGGGCCATTACGCACGACGGATATATCGGTAATGCATTGTGAGTTCATTAGAAGGTCCCAATTGACGTCGCGTCACGTTACACGTGTGGTCTCCGCGTATAGTGTATACGCGGACTGTATATACTCGACTCGACCCAACGGCCCCCTCGCCCGAGCACGGGGGGACCGCTCGTGAGGATTAGCCGCGAGATAGACGTGTATGGATGTTCGCTGGTAGGCTCTGTGACTTTACCGTGTGCGCATGCGTGTGTGCTCTGTGTACTATCTGCCGCTCGATTCCTGTCGAGGAAGCGAAGTCGCGCTATAGGGCCCCGAACTATAGTCGTGTGGAGTTGATGGGCCCATCGATCAGCCGTCTCCGGTGTGCGATGGGGCATCCATTAATAACCATTTACACGGTGACCCTATCCTCTACGTGGTGCGAGCTTACACGCACTCACGCGCGCCATTACGTACCCTGTTTCTCTGTGTATGCTTAGGTATAGTATAATGATTGCGTCAGGCAACACCCTCGCGATGGTTGCGGGTGTATCGACTACAGGACTTGGTATGATTCCTTGGTTAATAGTGGATTTTTTTGGTACCGAAAGTTTTTTGAAAATTTCATTGATGCCGCGGATTTTGCATTTTTCGTTGAGATTTTGAAGATTTGTATACCTTGTGTGAGTGCGAGAGAGACGGACTTATGCGGACTTGCGTGCGTTGAAGAAGGAGGGATATAGAGGTGACGCGAATTGAAAGTGTGTCGATCACTCTTTGAAAAATTTTTCCAGCGATTTTACGTTCGGAGTAGCTGTAAGTTTACAGTGGTTCGTGGTATTTTGTAAATTCTTAAGTATGCTGTTGGATGTCTATTGTTATGGTGCGTGTCGATTTTTGAACTATCGATAATATGTCAAATCGTCGGGGGTATATATGTATAATTATCGTTTGTTAAGCTTTGAATTCCTGTATCTTAAATAATTTTCGAAAGACGGAGTAAATTTTTCTTTTTTGG
This sequence comes from Cephus cinctus, assembly GCF_000341935.2. Lineage (NCBI taxonomy): Eukaryota > Metazoa > Arthropoda > Insecta > Hymenoptera > Cephidae > Cephus > Cephus cinctus. Next base: position 55,867 of record NW_014333140.1, on the reverse strand, counting down.
ACAATTATCAAAAGTCATTGACATTGTCTCGCAGGGCCCATTTCCCTGATACGACCATCGAAGGACATTAGTATGTCTGTATACGACAAGGGGCCCGTATTGCTGGTCCAGATTTTTCTAATGCAGCGTCAGCGACCCGGAATTGATGACTCGTCCTCATCTCTATGACTTTAGCAGAGGCTGGAGAGGAAGCGAGGGACGTGCACTTATGCCCTTTATTTTGAATGGTCCTGTAACAGGAGTACAAGCGGATACCACTCGGGCCCATTCTCGGGCCCATAGGCTCGAGGCATGTCTGCCTGCTCGAATGGGCTGTCCGATGCCAGTGTCCAAAGGGTGTAAGGAACTCGTGGATGGTTTAACGGTACTGAAAGCCCCAGGGGCCTTACTGGCCCTGTGTGTATCGACGAGGGATGCCTTTGTCTGGCGATGCAGTAGGGCCCGGAGAGGAGGGGAGGACCAAGTTCGATCTTCTCCCTGTGTCAGAGTTGGGACCGGTCGAGAGCTCTAGGAAGGGGAGATCCCTATCGGGCCCCTGGAAGAGAACTGTGACACGGGCCCAGTTCTCCCGAGCATCTTCGCCACTGGGGGGTCCACTCGTCATCCGGATGGACGTTTCGTCCGTAAGAGCTTTACCTGGTGGACGCCTACGTTAGATAAGAAGGTCTTTAGGAGTCTCTGCTACCGGAGCTCTACCAATTTCATTTTTTGCTTCTTTCCTCGTTACCGGTCCCCTTTTTATTTTGGGTCAGTCGAATAGAAAAAGAAGAAAAACCTTCACCGACCATCAATGAGTCTCGTTAAAGTCTCGACTTACCCTATCAGGCTCCAAACGCTATCGACGATAAGCTCACGCGATGCTGGTTCCGCATTGATTCAGCTTTGTCCACGTCTACCAGACAGTACCCACTGGCTGAACTACTGACCCCTCGACGTACTAGACCATTCACGAGAATTTGCACAGCTGCTTGCTATTTTTTTTTTTCATTGACTCCAATATACGGTAGACTCGTTTATCAGCCACCGGGTACCAAGCAGTTATCGCCAGCCAGTCTTGTATATTTCACACTGAGCTGGTAAACTTCCGTTCTCCCTGGTGCTGTGAGCCAATCTTAAAACTTTCTCAGTAACTTCTTCAGCCGACGATTCCCTCTCTGCATAGTGCAACGACCCCTAGACCACCTCCTGGTGAGCCAATGGAGAGAGAGAGAGGACGATGCTGAACGAGCCGAGTGTGGCACGTGATTTTTACCCAATTTGCCAAATATGTACCAGACCATGTGTGAATGATGAAACTTGTTTGTGGAGGCTGTTCCATTGGATCTTGTAGTAACCGTACTGGCGCTGAGGTGGGGTTCGTAGTAGTTCTCAATGGAATTGTGGAAGAATGAATGATGCCCATCCAATTCAGATGGCTCACCAGGTAGTGTCTTCTGTGTTATAATGTTCCAACTCCCACGTCATCATTCTACAATTTTGGATAGAACTTCTCGGCGAGGATTCCTGCGTAACACACGACGTGAGAGAGAGAGAGAGAGAGAGAGAAAGAGAGAGAGGGAGAGAGAGAGAGAGTCAGTGCTCGTTTTATCTCTTGCTGGGCGTGCACCGAAACCTAGCGGAATCCCAAACAAATAGCCGGATGCTGGAGTATTCCCTGGAATAATACACGAGTGGCCTTACCAAGAGATGGAAGAGGCATATAGGGAGATGGAGATCGGGTGAAGACGGAGGTTTGGGAAGATTTTATATTGGGATAAATTGTGGTAGTGACGCAGTATCATCATCAGAGGTTAGTGCAGAGGAGTAAAGTGTCGAACCTGGTCCGGTGTAATCGGGATTGATGAGATCAGTCGGAGAAATAAGGCAGTCGTGATCTTTATAAGGAATCATGAAAGGTTCATTGGGAGACGTATGGATGAGTCCTTGTGGTTTAAATCTCTCTCTCTCTCTCTCTCTCTCTCTCTCTCTCTCTCTCTCCCTCTGCTTCTCTGGGTAGAGGGAGTCCTTTCTCATTCGTCCGGTCCGGCACGTCGTGTCTCGTCCCACGTTTCACGTGCTACGGCCTTATGGACGTTTAGGAAGAAATAAATTTTAACTGGACGGCTGGCAGCCCACGCGTCTCCTGAAGAGCACACGTATCCACGTTTACTTAGACGCTGGGGAACCTGCTACCCTCCGGAGACGAGTTTGCTTCGTCCTCCAGTTGCTAGTCGTACTTTGACAAAGCACTGATGGTGTTGGCTATTTTTTCTTATCACTCTCGAAGAGTCCTGGAGGTTCGGCGGGAGGAAGACTTGGGGATGGAATTGAATAAAGTTTGGGCCTTTTCAATGAGAAGTCGTCGTTTAGGTAGTGTTCAAAGGACGGGGTATGACGGAGTTAGGTCTTCCTTGGAATCCAGCGGGTCTTATACGGAGAAACACATTTATTAGAGACTTCCCTCTGGGTATCGACTCCTGGGTGATAGATAGGAAAGGGATAATGCGTGAGGGTGAGGGAGGGCCGTAGGGCCCACAGGCTGGTAATTTATGAAAGGATGGTTTGCCTGTATATCCAGTCTCTGGACTGCACCTGTACCTATATGGTAATGCAGGCTACGTGGCCAGAGGCCGGTTGTGTCTCTGGTAGACGATCTAGAGGATAGAAGCTGGATGCAGCCAGTATGGTTATAGGGCCCTTTTAAATTGGGGGACTCTTTTCTACTAGGCTGGTCTTCCTCCCGTGGGCATCGTTTCCCATCATGGGCATCGTGTGTATCCTGGATATATGTATGTTCGTGGGTATCACGTGGCGTGGGTTTGGGTATACACGTACAACATCCGGTCAGCCATTGTCCGGCAAGAAGTCCCCGCGACGATCGGGCCTTACTTTGTAGGCATTATAGTATATCCAACCGTACGGCCCACTCGCTTACATCTTAAATCAACTCGGCCACTCGCGATTCCTATCGCTCTTCTTCTTCGTCTTCTTTATTTCTTCTTGGCTTACACTCAATCACCTTAATTTTGAATATGGGTCCCACCTTCATTCAACTGCGTTTCCTGTGTATCCACCTGCCGGCTACTCTGTCATGCCCAAACGGATACCTTCTTTCTCCTTTTATTTTTACCTTCGTCCTTTTTTGCATCCTCTTGCCGAAATACCAGTCGGAATTCACTCTGACAATGAGTCGAGGAGTAAAGAAAAAAAAGATGGAAGGAAAATGGTTGAGCACCCCCGTGCGGTACTTAATTACCAGAGTCCATTGGGCCCATGGCTAATTTTAAAAGGTGGATCTGGCAGCTTAGGGGCCCCACCTCATATCCTCGTACCTTGGCCGGCGTCCTTCCTTTGTTATGCCCGTGAGGCCCCCTAGGTATAACTTTCGTGCTGGTCCCAGGCACCTTTATCACCGGGCCCCATTCTCGGTGTGACAAAACAAATTTACAGCCGAAATTTCAGCGGGGGCCCCCTGCCAAGCGAGCATTCCACGCGAGGATACTCTCCTGGGACTAGTATCATCCTCCATCTTTTTTCTCTCTCTCTCTCTCTCTGTCTCTCTCTTTTCCTCTCACCACCCTCTCTCCGTCATTCCGTGAATTGCCTAAGGCCCAATTGCGCCGAATGCCCAATAAGTACCGTCCCTCGGTACATCCAAAGTGTCCCGTGCCCCAGGAAAGCCGCTGAATGGTGAATGAAATAAAGAAATAAAATAAAATAATTGACAAACTACAATATACAGGCCCAATGAGATGCGGGTGCAGAAATTGCGAGTGGCCGTATGTGTATGTCGCCTTGAGGACTCGCAAAAGGACGCTCCGATACAGACGTCTCCTGCGCCAAGATACGCGAACGTTAAACGCTAACGGCGAACGCGCATTGGCCGCTTCGCGGATGCCTAACCTAACCTAAGCCCGGCAACTAGATCCACAAGGAGGCAGTGTAACTCGAACGAAGCTGGTTAACCCACGCCGCCATGCCTACACCAAGAACCACTCTCCGCTCTCTCTCTCTCTCTCTCTCTCTCTCTCTCTCTCTCTAAAGTCTCCGGACTCTCAAGTCTCACAATCGGTACGGATTTCTGATCCCTTCCTCCCTGCACGATGAGCTCCCACCGGTGGCTACCAGCTGCCCCGATACTCCGGACCCGTTGCCCGCAATACGGTCGTCCTGGAAAATTGAACCTAGCGCAAGCACAGATCCGGCACGACGTATGAGTGCATGGAGCGAAAGAGAAAAAGGAAGCAACCTCAGGCTGTGCCAGGACGATCAAAGACACCTGCTTCAATTGATTCGTCTCCTCGTCCCCCCAATCCCCTTTTCCCCTCTGGTATCGCCAGGTCTCTTGTCGTTGTTCCTCAGCTCCTCCTCCTGCTTCTCCGCGTCCTTCATAAACACCCAGATAAGATCTACCCTCGACGACCAGGAGACGCATGTAGGAATGCTGGGCGTGCCTTGGTGCTCTCGACCTGGACATCTTCCACGTGGGCAGTCGACGTCGGCACGAGGCTCCATTTCTCCTTGGAACGACATTTACGTTTCCCTTATCAGGTCACTCCCCTTCGGTATCGCCATTCTTATTTTTTTTCCTCTCTTTCTGTTGACAGTTCGTCGATCTCGGTATCGTCACCAGCATAGAGTACAATCACAAGTCCGTGGAGACGGCCAGGAAGGGACAGGAAGTCTGTATAAAGATCGAGCCGGTACCCGGCGAGGCGCCGAAGATGTTTGGCAGACATTTCGACGAGAAGGACATGATTGTCAGTAAGGTAAGGATAGACTCTGTTTACTAGTTAATCGTCGTCAGGTCGTTCTGGCGACTCTTTTTTTTTTTTTTTTTTTTTTTTTTTTTTTTTTTTTT
>NW_014333140.1:50632-51005 GCF_000341935.2 Cephus cinctus | reverse complement strand
TTTTTTTTTTTTTTTTTTTTTTTTTTTTAAATTTGTTTCATCGACCAACGGTTAGTCGTCGGTACTCGTTTCCTCAAGATCCTCAAGATCCTCCTCCAATCAACGATCATCAGATCCTGAATCCCACATCAACGTGTCCCGTCATCGAATTCACCTGACATTCATTCTTCGTGGCTGATTTACAAAAATATCATTAATCGCTATAACTCTGGCCAGTCGCTGGAATTCAGTTAGTGAATGAAAGTGTCTCGAACGTCATGGACACTGAAAAGTGAAACGACGTGGAAGTTTCCATGCTGACCAAAAGAAACTTGCGTAACCTTTGTCACCGTCCATTATTCTCTCCCTCTCTCTCTCTCTCTCTCTCTCTCTC
>NW_014333140.1:33184-50508 GCF_000341935.2 Cephus cinctus | reverse complement strand
TCTCTCTCTCTCTCTCTCTCTCTCTCTCTCCCTCTCTCCCTCCCTCCCTTCCTCCCTCTCTATTTCACATAAAAAATCCAATTAATTGGACACCACTCGAGAAACAAATGAAAAGAACGTATCCAGCTGTTTATTTCAATTAGTTAACATGACGTTATAGTCACATTGAAAATCAGCCTTTTTATGTCACGCGGAATGCAATTTCCAGAGTGTGATCTTTGCCAGAGACGCATTTGACGTAGACCACGTGACACGTGATAGGAGAGCTTGTACTTACCGTTTGATATAGAGATAAGATAAGCGCGCCAAGATAATTACGAGAGCGACCGCACGCGCGTAAAGTAGCGGCCTTTAGAAAATAACGCTATCGGATTCGCCAGGCTTATTGGATTAGAAAGCTGCCCGAGCAACGTTACGCGTGCGTTGCGTTCTGTTCTGTCTTTCTCGACTGTTGTACTCGTGCATACGTATATAGATGTAGAAACAGTTATACAGGATAAAGCTCCGTTATGTGGATTTACCTAACGCGTGTCCTCGCCTGAACTTATGACGCGCACAGTGGTGTCCTGGCGATCCTGTATTCTTGCTACGTGACACCCGTCAAGTATCCTTACTGTACCTGCTTTATGAGAATTTTTTAAAATTAATATCAGACACCCGATATATCGAGGTACACATTGCAGGTATATCAATGAACAGTATGGAATACCATGTTAGGACGCCGCGTACTGTAGCCTATAGTAAATATTATGGTAAAGTGTAGAGTATGGATGGTATATATGAATGAACGGTATTGTTATTGAATGAGTGTAACGGTGACGCATCGTTATTTGTCTAATCGCGGTAAAAACGTGCGAGGACGTTATATAGTAAATTCAGGTAAACTTATGCCAATATTATACTTGTATCGTATGTATATATATGCATATATATGTATACACACGGTTTGTGAGTCGACATGTGGCCTCGGTATCGACTCATTCATCAGTTTGCCGTTCATTCCTTCCTTCCTTCGTTCATCCATTCATTCATTGGCTCTATACTCGCCTGGTTCATTCATCCTGCCTCACTGATTTCTCGTACGCCCACGCCTTTGCTCTTCTCTCCTCTCCTCCCCTCTGTCACCCTCGCAGACCTACTCAACCTCGACGGGCTCTACGAAACTGCGTGAAAAGTCGTTCATGGTAGTTTGGGATCGATCGTTACGTATCGTGCTGGCTGTCTATAATATAAGGCAGAGTACGGGTTTTATTGATTTACCGTATCAAGTAGCCAGGAAGCTGTGTGTCCAGATAGGCAAAGGCTTGTACGAATGAATGGACCAGATAGATAGAGACAGAAACGGTAGCTGATCTCGCGGCAGCCAAAGAGAGAGATTCATGATTCATAAGATTTTATTGGTGACCACCATGTGGCCTCGAAATACGTCTCGAGTGCAGCAATGAATGATCGAGTGACTGAGAGCGGTGGTGAGCAGTTGCGGTGGCGATGGTGGGGACAAGAAATATACAGGGTGTACCAGAGTCGTTTTGATATCCACGAGTAGTTTGAACAACTTTTTCTTTATTGTCGCTTTGAATTGCAAGTAATCCATGGAAAGATGAAAAATATTCACGGTGGTCGATCGTCGTCGAATTTCGATTATTCATTCGTTTAATGGAGGAGAAACTTTTTTTGATCTGTATTGTAATCCGTGCTCGTGGGTTATACTGTTGATACGGTGTACACCCTGTATACGATTGTAAATACATATGGAACGAGATCGAGTCTATGTGCCGATTGCGTCAAAACTTCATCGAATAGCCGAGACCATTCATCGACTTCTATATGGCGAACCGCGAGTATCGTTGCTCGTATCGAATTATTATTGGATTTTCTTGCGAATCCCAATGGCCGCCGTGATTTGCATACAGCGACTGAGAATCGTCATCGAGCGGTATAGTAAATAATGAATAGGTCGTGTTGTTGTTTTCGATTGTCGAGATGAAAAAAGGTACTTCTGCGGAACTGTCAATCGTACACTTGATATTGTTTTATTACATTGATAATCATGCGCACGCGCACGTACGCATCTCGGCATCAGGAATACTTGGAAAAGATGACGATATTACATTGAGATTCCACGATACGGATCCACGTCGTTCAATTGCGTCGTTATTGAATATTCTCCTTCTATTATTCTTTTTTTTTTCTTTTGTATCTCTCTCTCTCTCTCTCTCTCTCTCTCTCTCTCTCTCTCTCACACACACTCACTCTCCTTACACTCGGCAACGATTCCTACAAAACGCTCTGCTTCTGCTTTGCCAGTTCTCGTTCAACATCCTCTTCTCTTGTTCTTCCCGAAGCTCCTGTTGTTGTCTCTTTTTTCCTATGTTTTTATCCCCTCTTCTTCTCTTTCTTCTTCCGTCTTTCTTTACGCTTCTCTTTCGTCACCGGCACCGTCCTCCTCCTCGTGGCGCAGAACGTTCACAGGAATACGAATATGATTCAAGTGTCCAGCACGTGTGCCGCGCCACGTCCTTATACTCTCGGATAGGGAGAGATGCTAGGTCAACGTGATAGAGAGAGAGAGAGAGAGAGAGAGAGAGAGAGACTAATATTTAAGACGCACTCACACGTAACTTGTAAACGCACCACAGGGAAATTCGGTAGTTTGCGTTATTGCACTTTGCTTCCTTTTTTTGCGACACCCTTTTTTTTGTGAATTTAATGAAAGAAGCAAAAAGTAAACGATACCAGAAGAAAGAAGCAACCAGGAAGCGGATATGACGTTATTCTATACATCTGAACGTTCTCTTGACGTCTGACGTCATGCCTACGACTGAACCACGTGTCGGATGTATTCCGGTTGCGATCACGTAATCGAGATGGATGACGGAAAAGAAACTCGAGATGATGAACGTCAAGTATATATACATGTATATTCTTAAAAGCGAGAGAGGGAGTGAGGGACAAGGCTATCGTATCTTTTAAGCAGTAATGCCATTCGAGAAATACGCCATTTTTATTCCACGCATCCGCTCTCGATCGATTGCTCGTTTCGTCTCCGCCTATGAGCAATTCTACTAACGAGTTTGACACACCCTTAAGGTGTGACTGTAGCACAGGGTTACTCAGTGACTGCGAACGTTTATCGTTTATTCGTTATCGTTAATACTCGGTGACTGTATACGTACAGCAGGTTAGGACCGTATCGGCAGGAAGTCGAGAGACAAGCACCCTCCTGGAAACTGGAGACAGGAGAGACAGGGTAATGCTCATTGGGGGGCGTGTAGGCACTGTTTGCTCCTGACAAACGTAATGCCAACCTTACACGAGGAGAGACGTGGCTTCTCTTTTAGACTGATTGAATTTCGGGCTGCACCCCCTGATACGCCTACGGACTTCCATTAGACTTTTTCTTTCGTGCTGCTCCCACTGCTATCATCGCTGAGAATACGTCGTCTGGCTCTCTGTATAGGTGTAGGTTGAGGAAAGTGCGTCGAAGATGGAATAATTATTGTCTTTTTTTATTGTTTCTCTCCTTGGCCCGAAACGTGTTTTCTCGATCCAGTTTCATTGAGAATACTCTCGACGTTATCTTTATGCCATTGCCAATCTTCGTTAATACGTTGTCGTAGGCGACTGATAAGAGGCGATAGGGACCGTAACGTCTTTTCTGCTGATAACAGCTGCGTATTTTCTCACTTGAGTTTTTCCACGAGTTATTCAGCCTTATCGCGTAATGCCCGATGTGCAGTGCATTTCGTCTTCATTACTTTTCTTCCACATTGGCTATCGTTTGGGTTTACTCTTTTGTCTTTGCATTGTCTGAGATAAGGGTGATCGGGGATGACGTAAACAAAATTTCGCTGACATTTTTTCACTAGGGGGGGAGGGATTGACGGAGGTCTTCGGGTACACACTGGGTGAATGAAAGGAAGGGAGGAAACGGGCCACACCCGGTTACAGTGAGAGGGGAGAACTTCCATTGAGCTAAGGGATGGTTCACCCTAGTTCCGATTGAATTTCTCTAACCCCACCCCCGCGGAACTAGGTCACCCAAGTCCACGTTCGATACTTTGGTATACCCAGGGTGGGAGATCCGTATCCCCTCACCGAGAACCCATTGGCTGGATCCTGAAATTTCATTGAGGTCGTAAACCGGGTCACTCGGAGGGGTAGCCGCTTCTACTCAACGGATCTTCACGACTCGTTCTTGGTCTCGTTCGAGGATGATCCTTCGCATTTCATCCCCTGTCCGCGTATCCTCTGTCTCATTGCTGTGAAAAACATCCCCTAACTTTGAACAGCCACGAGGCACCCTTAGCCCCTCTCGTATGCTTGGTCTAGGGTTCGATGCCCAGGGGTGGTCTAGGGTATGCTGGGGATCTGGATGTAGTAGTGTCAGCCTGGGGGATGAATCCCCGTGCGTCATGCAATCCCTTAGCAACGAACTGTATGGAAACTAGGTCAGAGGTGGCGTTCAATGAAAACGCCCCCCCCCCTCCCCCCGACACACTTTGGGAACTTGGAGAAAACTCATTCTCCTCTCTCCCACCATCGTCCACCTACTCTCATCCAATAGAGAATCTTCAAAGCGACGCTTCATCCGTTTACTCCTCTTTACACTTATTTTGCATCCGGCAAAGCTCCGAGCCTCCTATCGACGAGGTCGTCTGGGCTCCGTTCCCAAGGGAGGATCTCCCCTGGTCCTTGGGCATGAAAATTAGGTCATCGGGTCACTCATGACGTAGATCCGTTTCCAAGGAGACCGACTTACTTGGCTCGTGACTCCGGTGGCTCCTTCGAGTTGAGTCACCTGGATTCAGGTCGGATTCGGAGGTCTTCTTTAGGTGCGAATTGATTGGACAATTTAAATTCCGCGCAGGGTGCCCTCCTTGATGAAGTTGCGAAGCAGACCTGTAGAAATAGACTGGTAGAGGAACAGGAAGTCGCCTGATAATTTTTGGGACTGGCCGTTCGGCTGTTCTCTGACAATGGCTATTGCCACATACGTGCACCGTTCTGCCTTATTGTATATTCTAGTCAAGGAGTCTCGTATGGTCAGTGCATGCAGACGACTAATTAATTAGCATATCGAGAGTGCTAGAAGAGGGGGTGGCGGGGAAGAGATAATTGTCGGTTGGAGGGGGGAGGGAGGGGGAGTGAGTGAAGACTCCAACCCGTGCCGGTAGAGTTCCAAGTAAGAGCGGAAGTGGCGTAGAACACGCCGGAAGACGGTAGACAGGTGGTCGCCGGATGTGCATCTTCCTCTTTCAAGACATAACCTTTGCATACTAACTTGGCTCCTTTTTTTTATTTTTTTTTATTTTTTTTCATAACCTCAAAACCACTTATTGAACCGTGACCAAATCCAAATAGGAACTACGTTTTTCTCTTAGAGTGCAAAAATTTCTTTTTTTTTTTCATTTTTATATTCTTAACGAAATCTTTTGCTTCCTCTCTTACATTTTTTTCCTTCTTATTTTTATACCTCTTTCACTGCTGGATTAACGCCTGCGCGCGTAACGGGAGACTCTTAGGTGACCGGAAGCGTCTCTTTTGCCTGTGATGCGAAATTCTTTCTTTTTTTCTTCGTTCTTTTATCATTTTTTATATCGATTTACAGGAGGATATACAACGAGTTTCATGGCGACCGGAAGTGAGCCTACGGCAATACGTAAATCGAGAGAAATATCGATACTGTCAAATGTGTACAAATATGGCGGAGAGTCTTGGTCAAACAGAATAATATATGAAGGAAAGAGAGAAAGAGATGAAAGAGGCGGGAGCTGTCCTCAATAGCTGTGTAAAACTACCATTGTGACCGATCCATGAATGAAAGGGGACTTCCGGTAGGGGGCGGAAACAGTTGTACGGCGTAACGTTACCGTTCCTTGTCAATGGTACCAACCATTCGTTAAATTACCACCATGAATTTTCTACCCTCGTGTTTTCCTCCTCGTCAACAGGAACCTCCACCCCCCAACCCCAACCCCCCTACCCTGAAAATTCTGGTGGCTAGAATTCACGAAAAATTTTCTTAATTTTACTGCCTCGACTAGTGTTATTTCTGTCTCTCTCTTTTTTTTTTTTTTTTTTATACCCCGAAACGAGCATTCGACTTGCCTCTCATTGCTTTTTATTGTGAATGAATATCCAGAGAATGTCTTCTCATTCATGACTAGTTCGGCTCTCGTGTTTACACAGTGTCTTGCGTGATGCAAAGATAATGTACTGATAAGACGATAATATTGTGATATCGCGAACGTAAGTGTGCGTCTTTAAAAATAGCGTGCGGCCTCGAGAAGTCGCTACAGAAGCTCAGTGATCGAGAGGGTATTACGTTGAAAGAATTTTATAGTCTGTACGAGTTACGTGGCTTATGAATTGGACTTTATAATTTGTACGGACTTTAGTGACTTTTTTTTTTACGAAATATTTTCCAAGGGACATCCTTAGCGACTTGTATACTTTTGTCCTTGTTTATCCTGCCTTTGGAATGTGGCATAACGAAAAGAGAAAAGAAATACTGGAAATATCACAAACGTTAGTTTGTATGGTTTCCGTCGGTCCGCTGACTTAGACATAGAAAATCCGCTTTTCCCTGCCGCGTATTTTCCTTGGGATAAATCCTTGAGTATCCCGAGCGTGTGCACACAGTGGATATCCTGTCGAGGATTTGCTGTAAGGATAACAAAAAAAAATTCTGAATGGCCTCGTAGCACGGATGCAGGGCGGATATGAGTGAGAGTACTAAACAAAAAAGTCCCTAGAATTTAAAATTAAAAAAAATTGTCGATGCATGTGACACTTTGAGGGCTGTCAAGATGATTTGAAATTTAAAAATAATTTTTCGAAATCTAGACCGACGGTCGGTATTAAAATAGGTAATGGACGGACGGACATGGAGAGAAGTAAAAGGTGGTCCCTTTGTCCTGGGTCCCAAAATCCTGCGATGCGAACCCCGGCCGCGTGAGGTAGCCTTAATTAAGCCACCAGGACGCATCCCACCTGTCCTTTTTGTTGAACCCTCGAACAATTTGATCCTCCTAAATTCCTACAGGACTCTCCAAAACAGGATAACCGGCCTTTTGGGTTTCGTGTGTATTTGCAGTCTCGTTCGTCAGCCCCATATTGTGCCAAGAGCGAGATCTGGTTTTTATTTTGAAAAAAAAAAAAAATTTTTTATTGCGTCACCAAGCGCAAGGGTTTTTGGGCCTTGCGATTATTGAACGACCCCTATAGGTTTTACCTGGCGGCTGGATTCCCGAGGGGGTGTGTTTATTGATGAAAGGGGGGTAGACTTAGGGCGACACGGGGTGCGGGGAGAGATCGGTGAAGAATAGGGTAGGACATAAAAGAGAGTTTAGACGGAGGAGTTGAGAAATGAAGAAAGAAAAATGAATTCCACCCCATTTGACGTCTGGCAACCCTTCAACGAGTACCGACTTCCTTTCGTGTTCGTGGGACTTGACTTCCGGCGTCGACGGGTCGTGTATTTTTAACGGCAAAAGCAAAAGCGCCTCAGCAGGCCCCACCTTCGGGAGACTCCTCAACCCCTGCTAATATTTTCCTCGATCCTGAATAGTCCTTGGGATTGCGGTGTAACCCCTGTGCGCAGAGCTCATTCAAGGGTTCCTTTTTCTTTTCCCTTCTGAATAAACCGCCATTTCGTACGTCGCGTCGTCAGTCGCCGAGTTCCTTCAATGAATGCCTAACGTGCTATACACACTGCTACGATTGTGAATGGGGGATGATGGGAAGTCAGTTGGGGGTTGAGTCAACGGAAACGGAAGTGACGAATTTTCAAGCTCGTCTTGCGAACCTATTGAATAATCGAACGCTTAGTGTGTTTCATTCATAACCTCAAAAATGCGTATAATATATATTTATATGGTATATATATATATATATATTTATTTATAAACACGTAAAATGCAAAAAGAAAGTGACGGCTGTCAATTAGGGACCTTTGTAACGTATTCTTCAATCTGTGCCATGTGCTTAGCTTTGTTCTCTTTTCCTTGTTTCTCGCAAAAACACGTGTCCCTTTCCCGACTAGAAGTTGACCTGTTCGACTTTTCCATAAATTCGACGTGGAGGAGGGAGGGGGGGGGCTCGAGGAATTTTTGAATGGGCCATATAAGTAATGGCTTCTCTTACTTCATAACGGAACGTCACAACTCGGGGTGGTCATTTTCTTAATGGCACAAGGACTTGCTTTACTTTATATATATATATATATATATATATATATATATATTTTTCACATTTTCTCTCTCTCTCTCGCTTCCCCTACTCGTGCCAGCCTCCTCGCAAGGGGGTTGTAACACATACAGGGTTGCCGCCCTCCGCTTCGAAAATCATGAATGGACTTCAGCACGTAGCTGAGCTTTGCGATCGATAGACGCCCGGCGTCCCGACCACGTGACGCCCACAGACAGGAAACGGAAAGTCTAATCTGCTCGCTTGAAACAGCCTCTACTGGAAGTTTCCTGCTCTTCGCTCCCTTTCGTCACTGCCTACTCCACCACGTGTTTCCAGCACTGGCTCCCACCTTCATTCATTAATTCACTCGTTGATTCACTTTTTATCTCCTGATTCCGCTAAACTCGTACGTGCCCTCTGTGTTACAGATCAGCAGACAGAGCATAGACGCCTGCAAGGAATATTTCAGGGACGATCTCGTGAAGACCGACTGGCAGCTAATGGTGGAACTGAAGAAGCTCTTCCAGATCCTTTAAAGGAATACGAAGGTCGGCCATACTGCAGAGGAGGCGTCGTGACGGAAGAGAGGCGGCCATCTTCCACGTGGTGGTTTTTTTTCATTCTGGGATTGGCGCGCATGCGCGGCGTAATGCGTTTCTATGGAAAATATTCGAAGGACGGGATGGACACGGAGGAAGAGAGAAACGAAGAAGACTATTCTACGAATGAATTACTTGGGATCTATTTCGTATAGATATGATTAATTAAGAGGGAGTAGAGAGCGTGGGGGGGGGGAGGATTTAAACGTGCTTAATTAAGGACATTCGATACTGTCGTACGTATCATTCAATTAATGTTTGATATAAAAACTATCGTTTAGCCATTTATAATAATTGCGTTGAGTCCTTTGGTCAAATTATAAAAAACAAAAAGAAAAATGTAAATCGAAGGCAGAACTTAAATTCTTTGGAATTATTGCGAATGGTCTATTTGATAATGAGGGCAGGGGCGTTTCAGTGCGATAAAACGGGTAGCGATTCTTTATTTAAAAAAAGAAAAAACTTGTAATTCACCTCGATTCTCGACACTCGTCGTATATACGTACAATACTTAGTTCTTGTTCTTCCTTTAATTTTACTTCTCTCTCTCTCTCTCTCTCTCCCTCGAAAGAGAGAGAACGTTTTGTTAATAGGATATATACTAGGTAGCTGCAAGTCCCGTATGACCCGCGGCCGAGCTATGTTGAACATAGTATAGGCGGACGTTTTATTGAAAGTATAGCTTTGCCGCGTGACCTCACATCCGGTCTGGTCTTCTCAATCGATTGTACCAGACGTACGCGCGCGGATCAATAAATAATTATACATATTATACATAATATTATTCATACAATTATACACGCATACTGACGTTGATTAATGGGAGTGGGATAATTGGAGTGAGAGGGATAGAAAGTGCGAGGGAAAGAATCAATGACGGATCTTAATCGTCATAAGATGTAAAGATGTCAGATGGATTTTTTAATGTTAACACTGACTATCGGGTTCCGCAGTGGCGTAGGAGCAAATTTAACGGAAATGAAACTGGGACTAAATATCCGGCTGACAGGAGAACCGCAACCGCACCGACACGTTGGATGTTGTATTAATACGTAGCGGAATTTCGAATACTCAAAGAGAGAGAGAGAGAGAGAGAGAGAGAGAGAGAGAGAGAGAGAGAGATGTGAGGACAAGACACGCCCCGAGATATTCATATGCATATTCTCTGTTGCAAGGATAACTGAATCATATAGATAAGGATGAAATCCCATAGGATTATATCTAACCTAACCTAAAGCATAACTGAATTAGAGTGCGTAAGATGCGTCGCGAGAGATATGTGTTTTTTATGTCTAAGCACTTTATAAGAGTCGAATGCGTACGGAGTTACGAGGAATAAATACGAATGAAATTTCTCTAAATATTTTTTATTTGCGAAATATTATTGATATGGACGTATGGAGATAAGCGTACTGTATGGATACGACGGTGGAGAGTCAGGGCGAAGGAAATTTTTTAAAATTCATCGAGGTTGGTAATTGCTAATGGAAAATACAAAATGTACGGAAATTTCCAAGGATTATTTATTTATTTTTATTTCATGGATGAATAACAAGGATCTCCTTATCGTCGCTCTTCGTTGCACTCCATTAGGTACACTTCCTGGTGCGACTGTGAAATTATTCCACAGGAAAGTTAACCTTGAACGGTGGTATGACTTTTTGGGGAAAGGAGAGAAGAGGAAAAGATAATATGGAAAATCCCAAAGGATGCTTTCGGCTAGAGTGAGGATCCTCATTTGGAAAATATATCGTGAATACATAACGGTGTGTATATATATATATATATATCTAGTAAATTATTATATACAGACTATACCAGTATCGGTAGTGTCAGAACCAATATCGATTTACCTACCTATTACTGTACCTTGAGGATTGATCCACGCTTATCAAACGGAACCCTGAGGTCAATCACCTGACTCATCAAGTGTCCCTGATAACGAGCACTGCATCGACCTAGCGCTATTAACGCCGCCATCAGATTCTCCAAGTACCCTCCAGAGGCAGTAACCCAGTGCCTATTCTCCATCTCTCCTGTACGTCCAGACTTCAATTCGGATTTCATCCAGCATCCAGAGAGATCAAGTCTAAGGATCATCCCTTAAAACAGCAGCTGCCCTACAGACTCTATAAGAGAGTCAACTGGTAAGTTCGGGTGGGGAAATATGGTCTCACCTATTGATCGCAGAATACTCTGAGCGAATCCCAAAGTCTCTGGGGGATGAAGCTGGGTGGGAGAGACTGTGGACGCCCGAGGGAGTTTCCATGAATGAAGCGGCGTCGGGACGCCTCAATGGACGCACAGAGTTCTCTTCTAACTACTTACATAAGCTGTATAAACGATTTACCAATACGACTGGTAACGAGCGTCTCTCTCTCTCTCTCTCTCTCTATATATATATATATATATATATATATATATATATATAATAATTATCTTGAATCTAGTAACAGATGGAAGTTCTTCTCGAGTCGGAGAGAATTTTGAGAGAAGAATTGCAAAAGAAAAAAAAAAAATAAATCCATACGGATTATGAATGAAGTTGAAATGGGAGTAGCTTAATTATATGCGTGTGACGTCAGTGAATTTTTCTTTGTGACTTGTGTCTTAACCTTCGGGTATATGGTTAATGGGGAATGATGAATGGATGGTAACAGTCTGGTTCTTTGATTGTTGAGATGTAAGCAGGATAGAAGAGAGAGAGAGAGAGAGAGAGAGAGAGAGAGAGAGAGAGAGAGAGAGAGTGGGAAGGAATGCGAGGATACCGCGCGGCCACTCGAATCCTTTGCTGGGAGTTCTCCAAGCAGAAATATGTCACGTCCTTGCTTGAGAGTCGAGCGCCGAGACGGCACGCCAGGCCGCACTCAATGAATGCACGTCATTTCGAGCCATTCATATATCCGCAGGTTGTCCTCGCGCGCATACGTGACGCATATGTGGTAGATAGGAGTCTTATACGTACATACGAGACTACATAGAAACTGTGAGAAAAAAGATTCTTGTATTTTTCGTTGATAATATTCTACATGTGCATTACTATATATGTGCATGCGATTAAGGATGACTGTCAATGGATTATTAGCTATAGGAAGGATATGGATGAATTGTGCAATATCTAACAGCTTGTTTAGATCATTAACTCAAGAATTTTTCCTCAATGTATAACATACGGTCGTTTGAAGGATACACGTATTACGTGTGAGAATATACGACGATTAACATGCTGACTTGCTGACTTTCGTTTCTCGAAATTTTCTTGTTTTTATGGAGAGTCGCTGTGTTTAGGGATATTGTCTGTGTGTATGGGAGAGAGAGAGAGAGAGAATTCTTACTGGTGTAAAAGTTAATTAAGCACTTAACCTCGCAATTGCCGAGTGCGAGGACACTCCTGGTAGAGGCAGTAAGAATCTAGGAAGGGGGATTGGCTTGGATATAGTTTATTCATTTTGTTTACTGTATATATTTTAATTGAGTATATCTCTGCTATGAAATTTATGAACCCGGACATACTCCTCTTCACGAGTTGTCTTCTGGTCGGTCTCTTTTTGCTCTTCTTTATTTATCTCTTTGTCGTTCTCTTGTTTCTTGTAGAGCTGACAGTTCCAGTGGCAGAGGGAAAGGAGAGCAGGACACGTGGGGAACATTCGACCAGGAAACGGACTCGTGCCTTTTGGGTGCGCTTAACGGAAATGCAGTCGCTCGGTTTCCTCGACTCGGGTGGGTGTCGACGGGAAGCGTTTCCGCACCGGATATCCTCCCCTGGAACGGGTCTACCGCACGCGATTCGCATGCCAGCCTGTTCTCTGGTTCCTTCTATTCTTACGTTGCGGAGTGGAGTCATCTTTTTCTTTATTAGTACGACGTTACGCATGCGGTTTCTGTGTATTCTATTTTTTCTCTTTTTTTCTTTCTTTTTAGCGCAAACATTTTTCATCCGGATGAGAAACGATCCAGATACGTTACTCCACGACTAATGACCAATTGTCAGAAGAGGCTGACTGGCGAGAGACTGTTGAAGCTAGGCGAAGAGGATTGCGTCAACGTGAACTCTTGGAAGTGCTCGATCTCCCCGGTTTCAGGAATAGAGGATGACTCTCACGGGGATGGAGCATTAATGGCGTCAGACCGGAGTTACGGACCACAGGAACTTGGAATTCCAAAATGTTATTCCACGCGAGGCACAGAAGCACGTGTATGTGTCCGGTTCAGCAGTTCATCCGAAAAAGAGTACTCATCCTGAGGATGACTAGTCCCAGAGTTTCCTGGTGACGGCTGTTGACTCTGGTAGTCGAGAAAGAAAAGTATTAGTCAGAGTGTAACAATGGGGTCGCAGAGGACTTATCTCTTCAATGCTACTTCCGGTGAGCGTGGTGATGCATCCTGAGGGACGTACCAGGGAGTAAAGGCCACTGGAGAAACAGAGGTTCACGTGGAAGAGGGACTTCAGGTGTGCTGAACGTGGGATCGAATTTTTCTAAGCCCAAACGTAACCCAATAACTTCTGAAGACCTTGAGCGTCTTCCCAAACGCGGGGCAAGAGGGGCTGCCCTCCTATATGCTAATTATAGTTGTACGTGTCGCCTTATTAGTTCAAGTGGTCATTCTTTAAATAGCCGTATTACGCCGTTAACGCGACTAGCGCCGTTTAAGCGTATAAAACGGGCGCGCGTCCTGCTAATCAGGATGGAGCCCTACGCGCTCACTTCCACAGAGATTGAGGAAACATTTTTCACGCGTTAACGCAGACACTTCTCTCATCTTTTTATTTTGAGTTGTTACCGTTCTTTGTACGTCTCTTCTTTTTATATTGCTGGAATACAATGCGTTACGTTTCTTTTTTCTTCTTGTTATTTTTTTTATATATGTATGTGTATATCACGTCGGCCGATGGCAGTGCTTGCTTGGGTTGGTTACTGGTCTTGTAAATTATATGTATATTTATAAGAATTTTGTCAACGTCCGCGGGCAATGAATTACGCCCAATTGGCTACGGGTCGCTGATTTTCCCCTCTAAATTTAGATTTATATGTATCTGGCTACTCTTGGCCCCAAAGCCACGTTGCTGTCCTATTGACAGAGTTCCAGGGAAACTGACAACCAGCCACGTGACACTGGGGCCGTTTTAATTCGTGCCATGGCTGCGATTTCAATTCCGTGCTAGGAAATTTTCATTTTCATCGGTATAAAGTAGAGCGCGTCATAGATCTAGATCAGACGGATACTTCCTGTTGTGTAAGACTAGGTCTACAATGAACAGATACAGCTTGGTACTTGGAAAGAGTGAATAACCGGTAGCGCTCCGAATCAACTAAATCCAGGATGTCGAGAAGGTTCATACAGTCGTAGAAAGATAGTACGAGAATAAGAAGAGTTTAAGGAACCTCCTCCTGTCTCCAGGTCCAGCATAAGACCGAGAGACGAGGACGGCCATTTGTTTCCGATGAGGATGAAAGAGGATGTAGTCGACGGACTTTTACGAAGCGGACCGAGAACCCCCGATGTGTGGGAGCTCGTAGACCCGTAAGACAGTACCGTCCCGAGGTCTTCGTGAACCTAGAGTCATCGTTGAAAATCTTGTCCAGGTTGTGAAAGGTAGATAGCGACCCATTGCATCGGTAGAACACTAGAAAGAATGTCAGCCTATCCCCCGGATAATGAAACGACTCCTGGACCCACCTCCTCAGCGTCCCACAGACCTGCTCAAGGAAAATAAATATCGAGGAGCGGGTGCCTGCGCCAATGGATCCGCTACTGGTCGCACAATACGAGCATGAATGAAGTATCACGTCTGGCCGAGGGTCCCGGAGTACAGTGCGACGAAGGGAGATCGTGAGGCGAGCGCAGCGAGGAGAGGAGGCCAGCCACTCGACAGAGTGAGAATAGGGAAGCGTTGGAGGGGATGACGCATGCGCAGAGACGCCCACCCACGGAAAAGAGCGAGCACGGAGCGAGCTCCTCGGCGAGCGCAGCCGGCCTCGGAACGCTCAGAATCGAGTGGGACCCGCCGCGAGTAAGACAGTGTATAAGAGCGAAGAGCCGTGCGCGCCACTACGAGAGTTATGTCAGGAACTCGAGCGTACCCTAGGATATACCGGTGTGAAAGCATCCGCGGTGTTCCCTCGTAGAATTGTTTAATAAACGTGGTGTCCGTCCCCGGGAGCTGGGGAGTGTGTAGCACCCGCCTCCACTGGGAGTTACCAGTAACGCTGGTCGTACTTGAAGCGTAGAGAGGCACATAACGTGAAACTATCCCTCTGGCTGGGAGCCTGTTTCTTGCTGTTGCTGCTGCTGCTACTGCTGGTAGCCTAATAACTGGCTGGCTGGGCCAGTTTTATTACGTCTGGCCGAAAGTGGACAGTGAGTGATACCTATATAGAGTGATTTTTCTGTACCAGTGAGGAAGTCAAAGGGTACGTTTAGAAGCTGATGGTACGGGAAATATCGAGGAGAGAGCAGCAGACAGAGTTGTGTGTTGAGTATTAAGAGTAGTACAGTGAGTGGTTCGGCCGGTGGCCCGTAGTCGTACGGATCCACGCCTGGCCTCGCTTGTGCACGAGCTACGCCGACATGGCCGCCGAGGCCAGCTGAACTTCTCGCCGACGGAACTTCTCTCTCCCTTCTTTCTTCATCTACTCTCTCTCCCTCTTTCTCTCTCTCTCTCTCTCTCTCTCTCTCTCTCTCTCTTACTCTCTGAGAGAGTCCCTACTTCGGTTGCTACACCACTGTCGCAGTGGCTACGCGAAGAATACTTGATAAAGGCATCCCCGTATTCTACAACAGCACCAGGATTCGCCGATCAGCGAGGACAAGAGAGTTAAGGTTCTCTGTACTCTAATCGGCTTGATCGAAGTGCAGTGAAAGATTGTCAGGAGTCGCGACATCCGCACCAAGGAGACAGCATGTCGCACTGGCAATACTTGTCGTCACACGAGGATCTTGATGTTCTGTAGGACACGCAGAAGTTCCAGGAGCAACAGGATACTCGACTGCTCATCCAGTAATCCTGAACCCATGAGAGGATCTCGCGAGTCCTGCGAGGATCGCTTCAAGGATCAAGGATCGTTGGAAGCATCAGGCGTAAATCGAATACCAAGAGCGATAAGATGATAACCTTTCGTTGAATAACACTGAGGAAAAAGGCGAATAATTAAGGATAATCTACCTGGGTCCTTGCAAATAAAGCCCAGAGTCTATAGGCTCTTGCGCAAAAGGATAAAACGTATATGCACCTGGGGAGTAGTGCGTGTAATGCTGTTCGCTCTCGTGAAGGTGTCTAGTACCTCCTCTTCCTCCTCCTCGTGGCGGTGGTGGTCGTCGTCGTTGTCGTCGTCGCCGTGGTCGTCGTTGTCGTCGCCAAGAAGTAGAAGGAGAAGGAGGTAGTTGTGCGCGCGTGACACGAATACGCCAAGTACACGAATGGTGCATGAGTGCGAGAGAGTGGGAGGTTACGGCGCTACCAGCCGATAGAGAAGGACGCGGCGAGGCTATTTCCGTGGTCGTAGGGGCCGCCCGTATAAAATAAGCAGTGAATGAAGGAGTCTGTTTACTGGCGGCCGGCCTACGCGATCCAGCCCTGCCGCCACAGCCGACGCCGACGCCGACGACGACGACGACGACGACGTGCCCCGACCCTATCGCCTCTGCTGCCTCTCCCTCTGAGCTTGTCGCCGCTGCATCCCACATCCGCGCCCTTATCCACATCCTTTGCCTCCCTCGACACTTCATACCCCCCCCCTTCCTCTACGAGGTGTTACAAAAACACTGAATACCTAACTTTCGATAGTCGCTGGCTCAGTCGGGCGACTGTCGCTCGTTGAGTATCAACATAGGCGACGGTATTTTATACAGTGATCAAGAGCAGTGTGTGTTGCGTCCAGTCGAGAAGAGGATATCGATAATATCAATTACATCGGGATCGTCATTGGATAATTAATCGATCGATCGATCAGACCGGGAATAGAGAGTGTTCCCCCACGATCCTCCTGATCGAAGGGGAGGATTCTTCCTGATTATTAATTCACGAAGAAGCTAAGGCGAAAGGATCCGAGGAACTATCGAAGCAACGAGAATCACGTGGTGGTGGAGTGAGGACATTCGGTGTGGAAGGTGGATTAAAAGTGTGGAAGTGTGGATACCTTGGACTGCCCCCCGCCCCCGGCGCTGCCCCCGCGGCGCCCACCCTGGCCCCCCAACAACCTTAACGTCGCCGCGACCATCAGGAACCTAGACTGCTCGACTTCCTCCAACCTAGGAAGACTCTCCTCCACGGCCTCGCCAGGCTCATCAACCGGACATCATCATCCTGCCCTGACACATCAGACGCAGAAACTAGCACCGCCCCCGCCGCCGCCGCTTACGCCGCCCCAGTACCCTGCGCCTCCGCGGCCCCCAAGTCGAAACGGTGAGTCCTATTAATTTTATTTTTGTTTTATGTCCACATGTTATCGATACCACCCTCGATCGATCCCTATGGAAAATTACACGAGCCCGTCATCCCCATCCAGCTGCCCCCCCTCCCCCCCCCTACAG
>NW_014333140.1:30280-33068 GCF_000341935.2 Cephus cinctus | reverse complement strand
CCCCCCCCTACAGTACGCCTTAACACTCAATCTCTACTCTCCTCGCCCGTATCCTGTCTACCAAAGTGGAACTCCCTGTACGATAATGCAATAGCCATCTCGGAAGGAGCTAGTGAATGAACGGCACTCGGCTATAGAAAGTTTGCGAGAAAGTCTCTTTCCCGTTTCGCTTGGCAGCCCCCGCGCGTTTCTCGTCCTTGTTCCTCACGTGAAATTCACAAGGTGTAGTTACACGGGCTGGTAGCACACGTATGCTTTACATGATGGGGGGGAACAGGAGCATACGTGGGGGACCAGTCTCGTTGCATGAATGAAATAGCGATTTCCACAAGCATTCCTTCATCGCAGCCGCAGTCAGCCACTCCGATCCTAAGGTGTATGGCTAATAACTCGAGGAAAAAATAAATCAGGATCGTACACGGTAAACCCGGGTGCCTTGTATATATCGGCGCGTCGAAAGATTTTTTTTTCAAATCGCTTAAAAAAATACCACGCGTATCTCGAGTTAGTCCAGGAGACGTCAAGGTGAGTCTCCGAGAGAGCTATTGCGGCGAGAAAACCTGGAGCACTGGCTTTTGCTGCATAAATAATATCGCTAGTTAGAATCCATCCTAGGGGGGATAACGGAAGGGAAGAAGGAATTACCGAGCTAAACGATGAACCGGCACCAGGAGTTCTCAAGCCAAGTCAAGGAAGGCCATTCATAAAACATGAGTTTGCCAATCATTCTCGGTGATGTATAGTAATTTGGTATACCATAGGAGAATATATATATATATATATATATTATTTACATTTTCCTCGCAGGTCCTCATGATTTTTACCTTAAAGGACTTGCTCGAAGATAGACATATAGACACGTATTTTCACACATCCTGAATTTATCCTGCGTTAACCAATCTCCTACCACCACCCTGTACACTGCTGGTACATTGCCAGAAGTATCAAGGCGCATCCACAGCGGTGCGGTCCTCCCGTGAAATCTTGGAAACCGATCTGTCGCTTTGAAGCGACCGGATTCCGAGGAGAGTGCTGAGCCCCGGAGTAAGAAGAGGCGAGATAGGGAACCGAAAACGGTTTCTTCGTAAGAGACCGTGAGTGGGAGTGAGACGGTGATGCGCGGAGATGGCGCGAGTGCGAGAGAGACAGACGGATCGAATTCGAATAAGAGACAAATATATGGTCAGGAAAATTTTTCAGATTCCACACGGTTTTCATGAATACGTGTAATACGGTGATTATCGTTGTTTTCTTTATTTCTCTCTCTCTCTCTCTCTCTCTCTCTCTTTCTCTCTCTCTCTCTCTCTCTCTCTCTTCGTCTCCTTCTCTCCTATACAGTTTAAAGTAAATTAATACAAAGCGAATTGAAGTCTCTGGATGGTAATAGAGAATGGTAAATGGGGAATGGGCATGCGCCACGCTATCTATGTTTGCCAACCCTCTTATCTTTGTTTCGACTCCTCTCTCGGCTCTCCTCGAACTTCTTCTGATGCTTTAGCATCTCTTGCTCTCTCTCTCTCTCTCTCTTTCTCTCTCTCTCTCTCTCTCTCTCTCTTCGTCTCCTTCTCTCCTATACAGTTTAAAGTAAATTAATACAAAGCGAATTGAAGTCTCTGGATGGTAATAGAGAATGGTAAATGGGGAATGGGCATGCGCCACGCTATCTATGTTTGCCAACCCTCTTATCTTTGTTTCGACTCCTCTCTCGGCTCTCCTCGAACTTCTTCTGATGCTTTAGCATCTCTTGCTCTCTCTCTCTCTCTCTCTTTCTCTCTCTCTCTCTCTCTCTCTCTCTTCGTCTCCTTCTCTCCTATACAGTTTAAAGTAAATTAATACAAAGCGAATTGAAGTCTCTGGATGGTAATAGAGAATGGTAAATGGGGAATGGGCATGCGCCACGCTATCTATGTTTGCCAACCCTCTTATCTTTGTTTCGACTCCTCTCTCGGCTCTCCTCGAACTTCTTCTGATGCTTTAGCATCTCTTGCTCTCTCTCTCTCTCTCTCTTTCTCTCTCTCTCTCTCTCTCTCTCTCTCTCGCTCTCTCGCTCGCTCGTAGACCGACTCGCCCAGTCGTTCGGTCGCTCGCGCACGAGTCCACAATCTACATTCATCATTATGTTGTCGCGTCACATCCGGCCTGTGTCCGTTCCTTCGGCTTTATCTCGCTCGAAACAGATACCGGGCGAGGTTTCTTAAATTATCAGGGCTGCCGATATATCAGCGAGCCTACAGCTCTCTCGTTCCAGCCTCCACGTATTATTACATGTTCACGTTGGACGCGCCTATTACCTTGGTAATATTTGTGTTTACTACGTGTCGCAGGTCGTAGTACCGAGTAAAAAGGAATGACCGTGGATGAAAAAAAGGAGAGTACGGAGATAGAGTGATCTCCGAAGATAAATGGACCGTGGGGAAGGAGGATATGCTCTGTTTAAAAATATGGATAAAATGAGAGAGAGAGAGAGAGAGAGAGAGAGAGAGAGAGAGAGATACGTACGATGAAATTTATCTGTACGCGAGGATGCTCCAATGTCAATGGGGGATATAAGGAATGTTGAAAAAGGGGATGGAGAGAGGTCGAGGAGGTCGAGGAGGTTGAGGATCACTCAGAGTCGAGGCCTGGCAGCGGTGCGCGGGACACCGAAAATAGTTTTTTGACGTGTGTTCGTTCAGTGGTGCCAACCGGCAGTGGGTGTAGGATATTGTTAGGGCAGTGTGAGTAACGCGTAACCTCGTGCGTATTGCGTACGCGTTACTGGTATTGGTGGTGCGTGTGGGTGGGTGGG
>NW_014333140.1:20134-30220 GCF_000341935.2 Cephus cinctus | reverse complement strand
GCCATATGGCGTCCACATTCCGTCTCCCGTGAGCAGCCAGCCGCCATAGAAGCGAGCGAGCACATAGCGGTAGAGAGAAACGTTCTATCGTGTGTGTGTGAGTGAGAGAGAGAGAGAGAGAGAGGGAGAAGGAAGTAGCGAGAAGGGATGGAGGGGAGATTCATAAAAAGATGCTGGAGTCGGTTACCTGCGAGCCACGAGTTTCGTGCCGTCCTCCACGACAGCAAGGAGTCCCATAACCACCTTCCCGTTCCTTTCGTCCTCCTCGTCCTGTATCCTCCTTTGGGACCTTTAAAAAATTGTTCTTTTTTTTCTTTTTACTCTCTTCCTGTCCCTATAAAGTGATCGACCTAACCTATCATCCTTACCTCCTTATACACGCGGTATTCTTTATTTCCTTCTCTCTCTCTCTCTCTCTCTCCCCTCTCCCTCTTCTATCCCCACCCATATCCCTTCCTTCTCCTCCCTCGCTCCTCACTCACACATCCTGCACTCCCCTCGGACGTATCTGACTACGGGTCTCGCACTAGGATAGAAACTGGGTGCCGTAAGCGGCAATGTAAGCGGCCATTTAGCCAGACGCTTGGCTAGTGAACGAGAGCCAGGTCGTAAACACGTGATGTCACACGCGGTGTTCATTGATAAACTAGTCAGGAAGTTCTGCGTCGTAGTCGGAGTTTGTAACCCGGGTATCTGTCTTCCTGGAAGTCATGGGAAAAGTTAATGGTCGTCAATCAATAGTCACTTCGGCGACTGGTACCACGTTGGTCGGAGTCCTCTTCCCTGTGATCACATTCGGTCACTGGTGTCCTTACGGGTCCCTGCGTCTTATGGGCCAGACCAGGTCCACGTACCTGGGGATATCGATATGGGATCGGAGTAAGACGCGGCCAGGATGGCTGCCTCCTGGGTATTCAATCCCCGTAGACGAGAGGGTGATTCTCGGTTGGATGGGACTCTCGTGCACTCACGCACTCGTGCGCTATGCGTGGGCGTCGTCTGGAGGATATCCGGTGTTGCGTATCCCTCTCATCCTCCTGTCGTCCTCTCTCACTCTCTCAAAATTTCCTGCCTTCGAGAGCCCCGTGCGTGTGCTCTCGTGTGCGTTACTCATATGGGAACGTTTTACTCCAGATGCTATCGTCTTTTTTTTTTTTTTTTTTTTTTTTTTTTTTTTTTCGTTATCGACGTGCGATGCATGACTGTCGTATAATTGCGACCAGTGATTACACACGTCGATCGGGTAATTTTTTAAAAATTTGATTTTTACTCCTTCGGACCGCGCTTGATTTCTCGTTGGACTATAATTTCTTGGTACGTTTAATTGACTACGGCGAAAGATTCGCGATAAGGGAAGCTCAGTGCGCTCTGAAAATGGTAGACTGGCTGAATTTTCGATATCAAGAGACTCTGTCGAGTCTCGCGCCAAGTACAGGCAACCCGCCGTACGTAGCACGGCCCGCCGAGACTCTTTACTCGAAGCATCTCTTGTACTTGTGTTTCGACTCAAATATCTTATGAACGGCTGTATGTGAGAAAAATTTATTAATACATTCACTGTAGGAATCAAGGTTTCTGAATTGATTGCCACCAAATTCAATACGATTCGTGTACGGGGTCAGGACGTATTCACATGGCGAACGAGAAGATTTTATTTCAGGTCCGTCGTCGTCGTCGTCGTCGTCGTCGTCGTCGTCTTCGCACGTCCATCGCATTTTTTACACGACAGATGGCGCTGACTGTTGTGCCTTCTTTACCTATTTGTACTCTGTATGGTGTTAGTAATTTATACACAATCAAATACACTTTATATGTGAAGCTACCGTTCATACCGAATTTCCAGTTAGTATAAGGGTGCTTTCACACAAGTATAGAATTATTCAGTTTTTAACAGCATTCATGTGGAGCGCGCGTATATGGGTGTATGTGTATGTGTGCTTCGGCATAGCTCCTCGTATTTTAGGTGACAGTTTGTCCAGGTGTTCCGCTTTGTAGTTTTCTGTATCTAGATGGCGGACGTGGAAGTCCAGAGTGTCCAGATGTTCCGCTCCGTAGTTTTTTGTATCTAGGTACTGGATGTGGAAGTCCAGGGTGTCCAGGTATTCCGCTTCGTAGTTTTCTGTATCTAGGTGTCGGATGTGGAACTTCAGGGTGTTCAGGTATTCCGCTCCGTCGTTTTCTGTATCTAGGTGTCGGATGTGGAAGTTCAGGGTGTCCAGGTGTTCCGCTCCGTAGTTTCTTGTATCTAGGTGTCGGACATAGAAGTCCGGAAAAGTGTGCAACAAGCTTTGGCGCTTCGCTCAAATTATGGTATCCTCTCTGATGTTCGCACGGCCTGAGGTACGTAAATAATCCAGCACACTCTCCTCTCTTACATTTTCTTTAAAAATTTGTATATATGTTTTTATGCATTTCTAAAAAAAGGGACTTACAAATTAAATCTATGTGCCATTAAATATTTTCGACAACGCAATATATTTTTCGGATCGGAGCGCAGTAGTGGGAATATGGATTCGATACGTAGAAAGGGGCATGATAAATCGCTATCTCTTATCAGCGTACGAGAGGACGTGGTTACATCCGTTGTTTTCGCCGATTTCGCATGTGAGACGCATCGGGTCTATTCTAGACCCCTAAAAAACACTCACGTGTAAAAAACTACGCCAAGTACAGGAGTGCTGTGTACTCCTCTAATAAAAAGTATTGATATCAGACTATTGAGGCCAAGTACATAAGTCACTACATGTTTGCTTATTATATGATCTAGCACTGGTCCATCATTTTAATTATATTTTCAAAATTTCCTATAACGTTTTCACTACTCTTTTACATTACTACTGTTTCTCGTAGTTGGTTATGATTTAATGGTTATTTAGTAATTAGTAAAACTTTAGTTGATTCCTTATCGACTACTACTTGGCGGGTCCGTGCCAGGAATTCCAAAGTACTTACTTTGAACGTAGTAATAGTATCCTAAAACTATATGTATGTTTGTTATTAAGCTTTTACCGTGATTATTTTTGATGAGTTATTGTTAATAAGCTCTATATAGAAAGTTGACATTGGTTTTGAGTTTGATGACTGGCATAATGAACACAAATTTATGTCATAAAATGCACGGACCCGCCAAGTAGTACTCGATAAGGAATCAACTAAAGTTTTATTAATTACTAAATAACCATTAAATCATAACCAACTACGAGAAACAGTAGTAATGTAAAAGAGTAGTGAAAACGTTATAGGAAATTTTGAAAATATAATTAAAATGATGGACCAGTGCTAGATCATATAATAGGGAAACATGTAGTGACTTATGTACTTGGCCACAATAGTCTGATATCAATACTTTTTATTAGAGGAGTACACAGCACTCCTGTACTTGGCGTAGTTTTTTACACGTGAGTGTTTTTTAGGGGTCTAGAATAGACCCGATGCGTCTCACATGCGAAATCGGCGAAAACAACGGATGTAACCACGTCCTCTCGTACGCTGATAAGAGATAGCGATTTATCATGCCCCTTTCTACGTATCGAATCCATATTCCCACTACTGCGCTCCCGAGTACCGTCTCGTTTCAGCTTCCTGGTAGGCTCGTAGACTGTATAATTTCCTGTTACAATTTCGTGAAGAAGAAAAAAAAGAAAACTTCGTAAAATTAAGGCACCCGAATCGTACGTCATTGGTCAATCCTGAAGTACGCACGATATACAAAGTATACCAGGTGGTGTCATAAACGATAACGCGGTTAATCTATAGTTAGACGATTACGATTAGACTTATCAAACGAGCGATCGTTACGTCAATATTAAGGAATTGAACGATTCTATTGAGTAAAAAATATTCTCTCTCTCTCTCTCTCTCTCTCTCTCTCTCTCTCTCTCACTTGAGAGATAACTAAAGCCACATGTATACAGCATCCGAGCTCGGTATCTAAAATCGCGAATGGCGTGACGCGAACGTTAATAAATTTTATTTGTAAATTTTTTTTTTCTTGTAAATTCCTTTCGCGGTGAAGAAAGTCAAGGGGTCATGGCGATCCGAGATCTCGTTACGCTCCTGTCCCAAAGTATTCTTCCGTGTGTACGCGAAGCTCGCTTTTAGTATATTAGTCGATCCGTGTACTCTGGATTCCCCATACTATATATCCTTTTACGCTACACTCCATGGTACAGTCCGTACTATTCTCCAGAGAAGCATCCCGGGGCCATTCCGTTTTCCGCGACGTAGCAATATTCTGAGCCCAACTGTACATACACCGTATAGTACATGCACAGAAGCACGGACGAGTATAGTAAGCCTCCTATATTCTTGAGACGCGTTTCCTTCCCATACGGCCTTAAGTCTTGTAACGCACGCTACTGTATCTCGCGACGTGGAGGGTGTTGGTGCGTAGCCAGTGCGTAACCGCGGTAGTCAAGAAACACCAACAGGTCGCTGCTGACTGGAGTCACTGTCGCACTGTCTAAGAGCGGGCCCCCTCTTACTCTTGGGCCCCGATGCCCCTCGCGCCTCACCTTACCCCTCTCGCTTCCTTTTCTCTTGTTCGCCGCCATTCCTTCTCCTCTCGTTGATCTCTGCCTCTTCTACTGCGCTAGACTGGTTTTCCGTCTCTCTCTCTCTCTCTCTCTCTCTCTCGCTCTCTCTCCCCTCCCCCCTCCCCCCTCTCTCTCTCTCTCACCGTGCTTCTTGGCTACGCACGGTAGTTTAATCTGGACCCCTGAAAGATGCTGACAAGGAGTCAGCATCGTTTTCACAGAGTAGTCTTTCTCTCTCTCTCTCTCTCTCTCTCTCTCTCTCTCTCTCTCTCTCTCTTTACAGTGAGAATCTTTAGACTCCGACGAGCGTGGTGGACTTGGTTCTCTCATACAAAGTCTCACTCACTCTCGAGCGTTATTTTCGTAGATTACTTTTGCCAAGGCATCTTCGCTGTGTGCTTATGTGTCCCTCTATACGAAGAGGAGCGCGCGCACTAGGTTTTTGCCATCTCTCACAACTCGTCCCAAGAGAACGAAGGCCGCCCCACGCAGCGAATCCTTAGCCAGATGTTCGTCGCGCGACTCGCATTTTTAAAGAAGACCACACCGCGCCTTCGTTCCCATAGCTTTCTTGGGATGGATTATTGTCGTCCTATACGTTAGAGATGCAACTGCTTGCGGTACGGACGGGGCTGAGCGTCTGCGCTTGCTCCACTTTATATCGTCGGGATGTTTACGAGTCCGCGATACCGAGCATACGTTTTCGCAATGAGCTTTAGAGACCCTCGCGATTCTTGGCAGGCATCCCCGATGACGGTACAGTCACGGGAGTTCCTTGTGGCTTATGGAATATTCGTGCGATCAAGGTTCGACCCGCCGCTGGGATATCTTGGGAGGACTGTATCTGCGATATCGTATCTGGTGGTGATTTCGAACTGTCCCAGCATCCTGGTCCAGCTTTGATCCTGACTATCTGCAGGATGAGATTGGAGAGCCCCGGCTGTAGCTTGGTTGTCACTGTATCCCTGTAACGATGCGTCGTGGAAAAGAGAGGGGATGAATGAACGTGCGTATACTCCTGAGAGAGACGAGGGAGGCGACAGAGCGAGACGCAATCATGAATGAACGATGTACGACAAAGATAGACTTAATGAGTCGTATAAATTTAGAATGAAATAGTCTGCCAGAACTGGACGGACGCCGGGAGGGGGTTGCGGACGCTGGGGGGACATAGGGAGGGAAGGACAGGTAGATTCGAGATACGGTCTGAATTTATGGGATGCGCGTTGTGAGTTTGTGTGGGCGTGCAGAAAGATTTTTGAAAATTGAGTGCAATTTTACCTATTTCTTCATCTCCCGCTTCTCTTTGGGACTTCCTCGAATTCTCTCCTTTCCTTTTTTTTCTCTACCTTCTTACTCGTAATGCCTGGGATGAATAGAAAAGGTGTCCCAGGGATTTCTCGGTATACCAGCCGCTCTCCGCTAATCCCACGGGATCCTCGAGATGGGTAGTCTTGCTGGCAGAGCCTCGTGGCTTGGTCTGATATTCCAGAGAGCTTGGTGCACGAGCCCAGAGATATATAGGTACGATGAGGCCCAACGGCAGGGCTCTGGAGGGCCCTACCTGCCGGACGCATGCGCCGCACGAGGAGGCAGTCGACCTTCCTAGGGGCCTTGCTACACGATGCGGACCTGAAAACATTGACTCGCTTACTTTTACACGGTAGACAGTACACAGGCACGGTCGGAGTCCTCTGCCGTCGGGTTCTACGTTCATTCGCCCTCGTGGGCCTTATCCCGGTGGTATGCTCTGGAGATTGACAGAGTACAAAACGGGCCCCCGGTAATGGCTTCGAGCGGACACGCACGCGTCCCTTGCTTCACTTGTGTACAATTTTCTGTCTTTGGATTCATTAGCCGAAGAATTTGAAAAATTTCTAATGAGATAGAAGGAAAAAAAGAAGAAAATTGATGAAAATCGTGTATGGCCACAGGGCTCCGATACTCTGCGTACCTATACATCACAGTGGGACAGGGCGTCTACCACGTGGTTAAAAATTCCAAAAGATCCTCGTTGCCTCCATTTTTTTCGGTCCCATTCTTTGCCCGTACAGCGTTTGAAGAAGCACGCGAGCCTTTTGTAGCCGGCGGCGTGCTCGGGGTGCCTGTCATTCGGTTGCGTGCCGGGCTCTACGCACAAAAACTGTTAATGCCCCATCGCGAGCCAGCATCCGGTATCAAATAAGGTCCCAAAGGGGATTCTCGGGCGTACGTATACCGATGGAGAGCCCGGTGAGCGTATACGAGCTCCCAAAAAGGAGGGCCTTATGCCACAGTATCTTTACTCGAAAGTATGTTAAACGTTCCACGCATGCGGATGAGCATGAACAGTGGGCGTCAAGGTCCTCACTTCTTACGATTGTCCTTAGGTTGCTCTCGTTGCCGAAGGTCCAGTCTTGATCGCTCTTAGGATACCTAGAAACCGCGACTAATAAATAAGAAGCCAGGATATCCGTCGTCGTGGTCACCAGGATTAGGACGCATGGTACGGATCAAAGTGCGTCGAATACTTTTCTATTACGTGTTCGTTGAGCTATGTGGTCGTGGTATGTGGTACGTGCGAGGCTCCGACTACGTCGGGTTCCGGGGCCGGGAGAGAGAGAGAGAGAGAAAGAGAGAGAGAGAAACAGGCCCCGGGCGCAGATATTGTAAATTGCCAACGACGCAGGATGAGAAAAAAAAATGTATAAGGATCGCGGTACGACGGTGACGACAACGTCGAGGCACCACGGGGGCCTCACGTACCCCGGGGCCTGTCAGTTTGATCTAGAAATGAAACATTTCTTCTATCTTCCTTACTGCAACTTCATGTCATTCAAATGTCCCGCCTATTCGTTCGTACTGGGTACGTACAGTATAGGTTTCATCTTAGAAGACTATACGCATTCTGGGACTTTGTTGACTTCCTTACGGGTCCGTTATCCTTGTTCCAATAGACAAAAAAAGAAAAATATTTATATACAAGCTAACCGTATTCACGCAACATAACCTCTCTCTCTCTCTCTTTTTCTCTCTCTCGTTCCCATTGAGTAGCCAGTCAGCATCATTCTTCAGCAGCACGTTGCTCATACTCCTTAGAGTGGTAACGGCACGGAGAAGGATGCCCTATCCGATTTGAATTTCCCACTGAAACGCAATGGCCGCGAAGTTAGCGCGATGCTCGGTAGTGGGGATTGGCGACGGGCTGTGGCGGTGGTGGCAGGACAGTGGTAATGTTTTCATTCAACTCGAAACTTCAATGATAGCTTCCATCCATTCATAAAAAGCTCGCGGCGGGCGTGTGAGGCGCGCCGCTCGTTCGCGCCGCCTCTACCAGATGGCGGGACGTCTCTGGGTTATCCTCTGTCCCTCGTGATTCCTCCGCAGTCCCAGTCACACGTATCTGCCTGTTCTCTCTCTCTTTCTCTCTCTTGCCTTGCGCCTCTTGCTCATTCTCCCTCTCCTTCTCTCACTCTCCCTCTCTCTCTCTCTCTCTCTCTCTCTCTCTCTCTGGTCTTCACCGAAGGCAAGAGAGCGAGTA
Organism: Cephus cinctus; assembly: GCF_000341935.2. Classification (NCBI taxonomy): domain Eukaryota; kingdom Metazoa; phylum Arthropoda; class Insecta; order Hymenoptera; family Cephidae; genus Cephus; species Cephus cinctus. The sequence continues at coordinate 22,165 of NW_014333140.1, read as the reverse complement.
CTAACAGCAGCAACAGCAGCAGCAGCTAGCACTGGCATCACCAGGCAGCAGCAGTGCGGTCGCCGCCCTACCCTACGTAGTCCTCCCTGCTTCCTCTGGATCTCCGGTGGATTGCCACCATTGCCACCATTGCCACCATTGCCACCATTGCCCAGCATTGCCACTCTCGAAACGCCATTCCCCCACCGCCGACTCCCCTCGCCTTCGCTTCCCCCGCGCCACCGTCGCACTAGCCGTCGATTCAGTCGTTCGCCGACAGCCTCTGCGCGCGCGACGTCCGCCATCACAGTCAGGCCGCCAATTTTCAATTTCATTCTCCATCGTGCATCCTTCCTCTCTCGTTCCAGTCATCCATCGTACATTTATCGTTTCCTTCTAGTTCATTCCTTTGTCATTCTCTCCATTCATACCTCGAGACACACCCGGTATCCATCCTTTCCTTCTCCCTCTCTTTCTCTATATATACAATATATATACATACGTACATACACATTAACACCCTTATCCATAAATTTATCCTCGTCCTCCTCTCGGCCAACAACTTCCCGCTGCCACCATCGTCTTCCCGGATCGAATAGGAATAATAAGGCGCGCGTGCAATCGCGCGATATCCGATACTCGATACTCCGGTGGCCGTGTCGTCGCGGCGGACTCCACCTCGAGCGTCGCGCCTCAGTACCAGTGTGTCTTTAATACGTGAACGCGTACCACCCGTATCTTTATCCCTTTATTATCTCTGGCTGTGAGCTCCTCCTGTGAATGTGCCGTTACCGTACCTCGAATTCCTCTATGTACATACCAAGAAACGTACACATCCGTCTGTCTGTACGCCCAAGCGCATACAGAGACACATAGAACACCGTCGAAGAAGCTTGTTATGGCCGTGAGGCCGAACAGACCTCAGCGCAAGTTTACCAAACGAAATAACCGTCGCGTCCTGACGTGCTTCTATCCGGATCGTTCAGTGCGAAAATAAGTGTTGACATTCGACACCAAATAATATTCCTCTAGTCGAGTTTCTCGTGTCTGTGCGACTGTAGTATCCGCGTCTCTCGTGCACCTTCGGCCAGTCGCCTGATACTCGGGACATTCGTGTTCTGACGTGTCAACGCGAATTACGTGCCGAGGACAGTGAACGTTGGTCGTGCTCATCCCCTTGCACTGAATTTAAATATTTCAGTCGAAGGTAAAATCGGTGAACTGTGTAATACTTGACGTATTAATTGTTTTGTTGTGCCCAAGGATCCGGTATCCTCGAGGATACTCGTGATCGATAGTCCAGGATATTTCAAGATTTTCGATATATATACCCATACGCCCGACTCTCCACGTGTATGGATTAAGGCTCGTCCCATGAATTTTCAGTAAGTTCACAGATACGTCTGCTGCTTTATATATTCTATATTGACGGTACATAACCCAGGGACATCCTATTGGGAGATATTTTCATCTTTTTTTTTTCTTCTTTCTCTGTCCTGGTATCTATAATCATACCTCCCTATGCTGACAGGTGTCACGCTCCGGGTGTCAATGCCACCCGCTGTCAATGCCACTCTTCGGTTTCTTTGATGACTCCTTATACCCAGTGAACGCTTTAGACCAGGAACCTGCACTGCACGCGGACGGTCTACAGCCTGTCTCTTAGATGTTTGTTGAGCGAGCCTGCTAAAATCCATGTTCTCTGTTCACGTTGTCTCGTTCACGTTATTAGAAGTTTACAAAATTTTCGCCGTTATCGGATCACTCCGTAGTGACTGAAAGCTTTGACCTGTGGCAATCGGACACTGATAGCGACATTCCTTCGGGTACGTTCTCAATTGTCTGCTTGTTTCTTCGGCGCAGAGTCTTTCGACTGTAGATGGGATATATTACCTTCGTGGATTTTCTTGGGTGTTCCGAAAGATCTTGGGGTTATGTCTTGTTTAATGAAATGATTACGACGAATGCTATCTATAGTCACAGCGGAACAGGTGTCGAGGATCGATTCGTGATACGACGTCTGAGCGTCGCGACGTCTCTTTGGTCTGGGGG
>NW_014333140.1:0-20037 GCF_000341935.2 Cephus cinctus | reverse complement strand
GGGGGGGGGGGGGAGGTTTGCTCTGTCTCTTCGAAACTGTGGGCGCCCTGAGTGGGCGCTCTGCATCTCAAGGCGCCCACTCATGGCGCCCACACCACTACGAAGGCCTACTTTCATCGTGGTCTTCTGACCAGGCTTTGAGCTCTGGCACCACGTCCAATTACTTGTTCGTCTCCTCCATTAGTGGAAAGTCTGATGATTGGGGAGACTTTTTTTTTCTTGTTGAAAGCTTGGAAAACTTTGCCACTTATGTTTTAGGTTATGAACGTTGAATGGCGTTGGATTGATTTTCTGTTGTTGGAAATGTACTTTGCAGATATTTGATTCATTTTTTTTTTTTTTTTGAAACGTTACCGATACTGTGGAACGTAGGAGGGATACGAACTTGTGGTCATGGCTCCTGCAGAGAAATTCTATTTAGTTACCTGTCCTCGGTTCCACAATGAACCGGGAACCCAAGAACGGGATCGAACTCGCCCCCTTGACTACCATCTGTCCGTCTCCGGCGGCGCATCTGCCGAATTCCTGAGAAGTCTCATTCAAACTGCTGAGTGACTTTTACCTGGGACTCCATCCGCATCTACCTAGTTTCAGTTCCTCAGCATTCCTTCATTGAATTCCTTTTCTTCCCGGTAAGATCCACGAGGCCCCGTGTTCACCTTCTGCTTCCTTGGGCTGGGATCTTCGAATTAGGATAAAGGGATGAATGCGAGTGGAAGTGGTTTTGCGAGGACAATGTCTCTGGCTTCGTAGGGTCGTTTTCCTAAGGATTATGTGTTATTGTTTCAGGTGGGGATGAAGCGCGCGTTGCGAGGGCGGAAAGCGGCCGCGGACCATCCTCGTTCGCTAATGGAACCGCGTCGCCGAGATCGCTACCTCCTCGTGCGGGTTGGGCAGTGCGCGCCACGGGGTCACTTTCCTCATCCGCTTTTCCGGCACCTTCAGGAACGACGCCATCAGCAGCAGGAGGTCAGACGTCGCCACGAAGCTCGGTGGTCGGACAATGGGCTAACAGCGATTCAATATCGTCATCATCGTCAGCAGCAACCTCACAGTCAGGATTCAACGTTAAGAGGCACCTCGCGGACGGCGCATCCGGGTGGTCCGATCGTCTCGAACTGAGGGGCGTCCCGATGTCGCAGAATGCGTCGCCGCCGTCGCGGCCACCCTCGTCCTCGTCCTCAATATCCTCTACGAGTGCTCTACCCCGTGTACACGGGCATGATCACAACAGGCCCTTACCCCCGCCGAGATTGCCGGAGGGTACTGGCACCCTGGTGCCCCTTACGGCACCACTTACACCCCTCTCTACTTCGAGCTTCCGCTCGAGGACGTCCCTAGTGCATTCGACTACGAATTCTGGTACTCAGAGCAGCCATTCGAGTCCTCAGAATGCCCGTAACCAGCACCTTCAGACGCCTGGCGTCGCCTCTCCGGTCAGTGCAGGAAGCCCTACGACTATATCAGCCGCCATCGGTGCGAATACCACGACTACCGGAAGCGCTGGTCAGGCCCCCAGGAGTCCCGTGGGTGAGGTCACCCTGGCGGTACCCAGACCCGACGGCGAGAGAGCCGTCAATGAGTACGTGGAGACGCCATTCAGGCCTAGCGTCGCGCAGAATCCTGGACAGAAGTGCACGAAGAACGAGAGGAGACATCATCAGAAGGTACAGGCCCACCATCATCAGCTCCATCAGCACGCGAATCATCATCAGAGCCTTAATCACCAGCACCATCATCAAAATCATCTACAGTCCTCCTCGCCGACGAACACCGTCACCAAGCAGCCCGTGTCCTTCACCAAGGAACCCGCGAATTCCATCAGTTCCGGTTCTCTGGGACCCAGAGCAGAAGGACTCTCCATAATGTGTGACTTCTGTGGCAAGTGTCGTTGCGAATCCTGTCGCGAGCCTCCACCGCTTCCTAGTAGATGGCTCTGCGACAACTCCTGTTTCTGCTCAGCGGAAACGGCTCTGGACTACGCATCCTGCCTCTGCTGCGTCAAGGGACTCTTCTACCACTGTGGGGACAGCGGAAGCGGCGTAGACGGCGAGGGTGGCGGTAGCTGTGCCGACGAACCCTGTTCCTGTACGGGATCTAGGAAGTCAGCACGCTGGGCATGTCTAGGAGCCCTCACCCTGGTTCTACCCTGTCTCCTCTGCTACTGGCCGTTCAAGGGCTGCGTGGCCCTCTGCGAGGCATGCTACGCACGTCACGCGTCCCAAGGATGCCGGTGCGACCCGTCCACCCTTGGCAGACACCTGGGTAACGCAGTGGTGCGCGACTCCAGGGATCCGGAGAAGAGGCTCCTCGACCCAGTCACCCCAGAACTGTGAGAAAACGACTCATTGCCTCTTCTGCGTAGATCAACCGATTCACAAACTAGAAGCTAATAGAGAAGCAAGTAGTTCATGGTGAACGGCGCGCAGTGTTGTTTTCTCTTCCTAATAATTAATTAAAGAAAAGGCAAAATGGTGTACGAATAGAACTCGCAAGTGAAAGAATGCAGTGTGATTAGCTGACACGGGTACTGCGCATGAACGTTTGTGTTTTGTAAGGTGGCATAAGTAATATATGTATACTGAAAGGACGCGGGGGTACCGGAACTGTATGAATATTAAAATTACGTATTCGGAGGTGTGCGCTCTGAGATTGGAACAAGTGTCGCATGGGACGCTTACGTGGACGAGGTCCTCGGACCATGTCACCAGGGACGTACAAAGAGGAGGGATCCTTTGGTTAGTTTGAGAATTTCAGATAGAATTACAAAAGAAAAGAAAGGAAATAAGAATCCGGAAGTCGAGAAGAAACTAAAAAGTGCGCACCAGCATGAAGTGTGAGACTCGTGTGTGAATGAACCTACGAGACGAGAAACAAGTGTTGCATTAGTACAAGAGTTGCATTTAAGACGTGAACGAGGGACAGGATGTTTAACAAATATATCGGACCGGAAGTGTTTATTTATTATTCTCCACATGCAAACGTACAGAGAGGAAGATATCACACATGCGCCCATCTTACAGGAACACTCGGACACAATTACATTTATATACGAGAACACAGTGGCCCACGTTAATACTTCTGTAACGTATGGATGGCGCGTAACGTATACGGGACGCATAGGCACACATTACGTATTTACGTTATATGTATACAGACGTTATTTGAATGGCCGTATATAAATACTATAGAGAGGTTCTATGTGAATGGGCGGTTAGAGGGTCGTATACAGCCACGTATATGAGACAGAGACACACATTGGCTACATTACACTGGAGACGCACCCAGAGGACACGTACGCGTAGATAGCTCTATATATTATAAATATATAAATATTATATAAAGCAGAATTAAATATATATTGTATATTACATTTGTATAAAGCAAAACTTTTCTACATTTAATTTATTTTGTGGGCGAATCGCGAGTATAGTGGAAAGCGAACGGGAAAGCGTGGAACGTGCGTGTTCAGAGTGGAGAGAAGGAGAATTTTTTTAATGGCTGACTCTCGAAGGACTTTTGAAAGAGATTAGATTTTTTTTTAATAAAAATTTTTTAATTTTCACGGTACACCCATTGTACTTGTACGAGAGTACAGGGCCGCTGGTACCGTATTACGCGTGACGATAAATAATGCCAAGGTACAAATTTCTCTTTGGATCTCCCGCGAGAGAGAAAAGGGATATGGAAAGTGATGCATTGTCAAAAGCTCTGTGGCGTATGTCCTTCCGATTTCAAAAGTCTCGAAGCGCGCGGGCTGTCAATGGAAAAATTTTCGTGCTCTCGATGAAGGAATTCCTTTCATTTTTTTTTTTAATTTTTTCTTTTCAAGTTCACCGTATGTCTTCTCGCGGTATGTAATTAGTGCGAATGTGTCGTGCACGCGTTAGCAAAGAGAGAGAAAAAAGAGTGAAAGGAGAAATGAAAGAAAAGAGAGGGTGTGCATTGTAAGTGTGAATGACGAGCGTCGTGGAAAGAGAGCGTGAGAACGAGTGAGCAAGACGAAGTTGAATGATTACGAAAGAGTGCGAATTGAAGATGGGCGAGAATTTTTTTTTTTAAGAGAGAGAGACACAGAGCGAGCTTTAGGGACTTTCGACTTTATTAATTTTTTTTTTCCAGTATTATCTAGTCTTGTGAACGTTTTTCAACGTGAAAACTATAGGTTTTTTTTCTTTCTTTTCTTTTCGGACTGCAGACGCGTGAATGCGAGCGAATAAGGACGCGAGACAAAACGAAAGAGGAAAAAGAATGAAATGAAGGAGAAAAGATATATACATATTGAAGTGCACTTTTCCACGCAAATGCGAATCGCTATTCCGATTGATCTTGGAAAACAGAATATGAAGGACTTATAAAGGAAAAGGCCTACGGATTTAGAGAGAGGGGTATGGAAGTGCTTTTTGAGGTATAATAAAATGATGCGAGAATGATGGGGGATGTTTTTTTTTCTTTTTTGTCTAGAGTGTACAGTGTGTATGAATGGTTTTGTGCGCATGCGTAATGTGAAGATCGACCGTTCTAACGTTTTCGAATTTCTAACGATTACTCTTAATATATTCACTTGCGACCGGGGTGGGTACCACGGGATTGGGATTGGGATGGGACGGGGAATGAAGAGGGGAAAAAAAAAGATAAAAAATGAAATAAGAAATGTTAAACGGGTAACCCGTCTCCGTAGGTGGGGATTGGGAGACTCTTTGAATATCCCGCGCTATTTATATGTCTAATTTAATAAATTATTCGCCATTAGGAATCTTTAGGCTTCTCTTTCGGTCGGCGTTATTGGCCGATAAAAATTTAATTGAAAATTACACGAGTTATGGTGAACCGACTGTACGACGGGACGCGTTTCATCTTTGCCAATGCATTTTTACTTCTTGACAGTCGAATCTCCTTATATGAGAAATCGTTTTTAGTGCATGTAAAAATAGAAATTCGAACTACCTAGAAGCGGATGAACAATATATACATGGGATTTGAAAAAATACAAATTTTCGAAAATTGAAAAAGAGAATTGTTCGACCGTGTAAAAGATATACATTTTTTTTTTTATGAAACAACCCGTAGGACTTTCGAGCGAGAGACTGGTAGTCCAAAAATTCCGATAGTAAAATAGTAAAAAAAAAAAGGGGGAGACCAGAAGGGGAGGGGATGCGTTCGTTTTTTTTCTTTCAAAACAGTAACGAAGAAGATGAACGACTGTCGAGAACGAAAAAAAAAAATTATTAAAAAAATCACGCACTACTATACTCTGTAACGCGGACAATGTTGATGTATAAAATAATACTAGATAGTTAGAGATTCCAAATGCCAATGGAGTCGCGAATAAATGATGAAACCCACGTTAAAAGAAACTCTTTCGTCGTTCCCTTCGACTCCTCGTGATTGTTCAAAGAAAAATATATTTAACGTGGTCGTCCCTGTTGACACGTGCTCACATACGTACCCATGCGTGCACACGAAAGCCTCTCACAATCAGCATCACATACAACACACACATGTTACACATACATCATCTCCCGTTCCTCGCGGATTTCGTTTACCAATGCAAAGGACAAATCTTAATGAGATTATAGAGATTTAAAAATGTTTGCGCGTAACCTTTTTCTATATTCCCGCTGGATCGTGAAACACTGGGAGAGTCGGAGGTTACGTATGGCCACGTGGTTGTTTCGTGGCGAGCGAGAGAGTGAGAGCGTTGCGAGTAAGCGAGAAGTGTGGGTGGGTGTGAGACAAAGAAAGAAAGAAAAAAAAACAGAAGAATGAAGGAATGCTAGAGTGACGGAGAAAGTGAAAAGGCGCGCGCCTCGCCAGCAAAAAAACCCTTTTAATAATTTTAAGCCTACACGCTCTGTATATGTCTTGTAAATATATATTTGAAAAAATCGATATCACCTGGATCTCTTTATTTCAAAAAAAAAAAAGAAAAAGGTACACGTCCATACAGTCAGTATCGATTTCGAATTGTTAGAGGAGGTGGAGCTGATGACGATGACGGTGAGGTACCCCTTGTTCACCAGGAGAGAAAACCTCTCGAGACAGACGTAGACACCCTTGGAAGGGCTACGTTAGGCTTCGACCGGGTCGAACTCTCGTTTAATGCAACGTGGGACACATCGAGTGAGGGACGCGCCTAGACGCCTAATGGATTTACGACGCCCTCCACGCCGACGAGACGAGGGAGTGTTGAGGGCGTCGTGAATGGAATAAACTGCACTAGGGGCGTAGAGAGGACGGTGTCAAAGGGGAGCAAATTGCGTTTAATTATCATTGTGCTCTGCGCATCCTCATGGCGTCATGTCCTTCATGCTCGATCCCTAATCCTGGACTGTATATCATACTCAACCCGAAGCACATCCTATTCCCTTGAACTCTTCACCTGGAACAATAGTATCAGTCAAGCGTAAAATAATTTCTCAGGAAAAGCTGCATCCGTGTAAGAGGATTTGACAAGTATACGTATGGTATTAAAAGAAAAAAGCTATACAAGCAGCGAATCGCGTGTAAGATTATTGAGACTAAAAGAGTTGGATGAGCAAGAGAGAAGATTGACTAGCAGGCAGGCAGACTGGCTGGCTGGCTGGCTGGATGGCTGGCAAGCCACGTCCCCGGCTCGATCTCTCGTCGTAGCTGGCATGAGAGCGGATGTGACGTGGCACGTCTGTCTATAGAGAGCTCCTCGGGGTGTGGGAGGGTAGGGTAAGGATGGCGGTAGGGGTCTAGGGAGAGGGGCAGAAAGAGTGGGACCACCGGAAACGCCGGTTAGGCGAGCGGTCCGCATCCGCCCGAAACGGGAATGGATCTAATGCTCGGAGCTACAGCCTCCCTTTTATAGAACGGAACGAAGCAGCTTGGTAGTGTATATATATATATATATATATATTTGTCTATCTACCTACCTACCTACCTACTCGTTTCTTAGAACGGAACGAAGCAGCTTGGTAGTGTACCGGAAACGCCGGTTAGGCGAGCGGTCCGCATCCGCCCGAAACGGGAATGGATCTAATGCTCGGAGCTACAGCCTCCCTTTTATAGAACGGAACGAAGCAGCTTGGTAGTGTATATATATATATATATATATATTTGTCTATCTACCTACCTACCTACCTACTCGTTTCTTATCCAAGAACTCTTTTACCTTAGATTTACGCTTGATCTGTTCCCCAGGAGTCTTGCTTCTTTTCTGTCGACTTCGTTCAGCGTGCATTCAGAGATACTCGTTCTACGGAAGAGCGAGCACGGTGACGTATTAACTTATCAGCCAATCAAAGTGTTTCCTTAATATTACTAAAGTACAGTACCTGGATATAATAGGAATTGACTGTGGCATTCTGTCCGTCGGCGTCGTGCGACAATGGACACCGTGACTACGAATGCTGCTGACGTGAGGTTGCACAGGACGGCGACTGGTAACAAGGTGAGAGGAGCCAGGGAGCGAGAAAGAGGCTCTGGCAAGGTTCTAAAGGCCAATCGGGGAAAAAGAAAAATAGAAGGAGAGGATCCCCTTCGAGGAAGTCGAGTTCCTCGAAGCTAAGAGACACCGGCCGCTGCGCCATGCTGTTACAGCTACGGGCCCCTGGGACTTGGACTCATAATCAGGCTTCGTGATGCTCACGGTGACAATGCGCCTTGACTCTGCCAGACTCATCTACGAGGAAGGGTCTTGTAATGCGTCGATAAAACTACCTAGGGATAGTATAGGTAGTCCAGGATGACGGGTATCCGTTCTGAGTAACAGTGACAGTCAACGTTAAAGCATAAAGATAACTTCAAAACTATAGTAGACTCAAGGATCATGTCATCGACGTAGAAACCACATAGACGCAAGTCCAGGGTCTGCTGAAGCGATCCAGTGTACCGGTTAGTGCCTTGATGTTTTGGCATGAGAGGAAGTGACGTCAAATAGATTTAGAGCACCGACGAAGGAGGTGGGCTCCGTTCCCACGGCTTCTCCCTTCTATTCCTACTATAAAGTAGACCGGCGGAGGACGTCTCTTCTTCCTCAATCCTCACCTCCAGCACGTCCCGTCCTCAATAGCTTCTCGATAACCGAGGCGTTCTCCTTTATGGCAAGAGCTTCCACCGGAAGTCCTCCTCCTAGACGTGGAATTCGACCTCACGTCGGCGCATCCATCCTCCCTTCGTGCGACGTCCGCTTCCTAACGAGCCTGAGCCGTGCCTCGTGCGTCGTGCCTTGTTTTAATTAAAGACTCGCCAGGCCTCCATTCAAACGCCTCCTCTCCCCCTCGCTCCTCTCCTTATCTTCTTCTATTCCTACACCTTCCTTTACACCTGCGTTTCTTTCATTCGGACACGAGGCGTGTTCATAGTACCCAACCAAGTGCCACAACAAGCTTCTCGACCCACCGCCGTCTTCTTGTTTAATTAACTTCTACAGTCTGTAACTTAATTCTTCCTTACAATTTTATCGATCTGTAACTATTCTTAAGTGATACTCCGAGAGGTGCTCTCTACCTCCTTCTTCCTCGCATCAGCGTATTGCAAAAGCAAGGGAGACGTAATGAGAATAATATTGAAAAAGCCGCGAAACCGTCCGTGCTACGTGGCCGTGGCCCGTGGAACACGGGAGTTATTAAGTAGCGGATGCGACGGGCTAAGAATAAGAAGAAAGAAAAATAACCGGCTGGCCGCTCGTTGTCACGTGACCGGAAGTACCGTTCATCCCCTCGCTTCCCCGTTCCTCATACCCATCCTGAAACCTCCTGCACCACCACCACCATCATCACTCCCTGCTACGGCAAGCCCTATCCCCGCTCTGCTCCTCTTCCACTGGCATCGCTACTTCTCCTTTTCCTCCTCTCCTACTGCTATTGGCTTCTCTCTTTTTCTTTCTACCTCTCTGTCTCTTTTTATGTCTATCTCACTCGCTCTTTCTCTGTCTCTCTCTCAGGCGCATCCGACACGACGGAGATGGCCTTGCCTTACCCACTATCAAAAGGTTCACTGCTGCCAGCACGGTCGCCACTGCCAACACTACCAGCGTCGACGAAACTCTCGCGTCAAAGACAGTCCCGCTTCCTCCTGGTTGGATTTACAGTTTGAATTTACTTGAGTTCACGTATAGTAAAGACAATTCTCGCCATTTTTGCAGGGCATTCGCTGTCCTGTTGGCCATCTTGGATTTTGTGAGTAGCGCGAGAAAAGGGATATTTGAAATTAAAAATGTAGACGTCATGTGAAAAAATACATCGGAGAGGTAGCTGAACGGAGGGGGGACGGGAGTATACCTAGACACGTAAGAGACACAGGATCCCCAGGTCGCGTAGCAGCTTCTTCGAGGGCAGTTCGAGTTCCTGGCCCCGATGTTTTCGCGTCGAGGCATGCGCCCGCTCGCGTATGTTCTATATTAAACCCAGCAAAGAACCAAACAGTCCCCCGATTGCGAAACGACTGCTGATATTTTCGTGGCCGGCAACAAGTAACTGCTTCCGGTCTAAAGCACTCTATCCCCGTAGCTTAACTGATCTCCTCCTACCTCCTCGTCTCTTCCTCGTATCCTCTTACTTCGGTTTCGCCTTCCTAACACCAAAAACACCCACGCTTTCCCTAGAATCACTATAAAGATTATACGTGCAAATGTAAACCGCCACTTCTAACGTTATTTCCACTGCCATCTTTAATTTGACGTTCAAGAAAACTCATCGCTCTCATGGAAACCTCCGTCCTTATTGGCTGCCTGCTGTGTCCGCTAGTACACGATTTATCCCGAGAGATGGGAGTGTGTACATACGCATGGGCTGATAGGTTTAGGTTCGGTTGGTAGGTACAGTCGGGGACACTCCTGTCACGACTATTACTACTCTTTTTCACTCTCCTTACTCTTTCTCTCTCTCTCTCTCTCTCTCGAATTCTTTCCAATGTCGAGGGAGGACGCGACCTCGGCATGGGAGGTGCGTACGAGTGCGTGAGGCCACGGCACCCTCACATCGTAGCCAATACTCGTCTTCGCAGTGGCTTCACGGTGGCTCCAGGTCGGACAGCAATAGATGATTTATTCATACTCGTTCCTGGAGAGTGGTATACGGTATTCCGATATATAGAAGCTACCAGCAGTGTCTATCAGGTAGTAATAATCTTATATGAATTGTATATTACAGAATGGAAGACTTTATTCTCAGTGACTTCCTCGAAGACTCATAAATACCAGGAACGATGCATTATGTGCGCGTGGCTAAATGGATTGATCGATTGCCCGTAGGACTAGACGCAACAAATCGGTAAGAAGGCTTTACAATGGCAATTCTGGGAAAGTCAAGGCATCGCTTACTGCATGGACACCGGGTATGTTTGCTCGGTGGACTAAGGAAGGGCGAGAAGGAATAGAGGGAAAGTAAGAAAGCAGTCTCCAAGGGAGGGAGAGAGGGAAAGAGAGGAGGAATGGCTCCTCAGGATATTACGAATTCAGAGAGCGAGGCTCCTACGCTCCTCCGGGGTTCTCCGGGTGTTTCTTTATTTTCCAGAGGCCCAAGCTAGCATGCCCAGATGCGAGGAGTGCGAGAACGAGAGAGAGGTAAAGAGTATGTGTCTGAGAGGGAGAGAAAGGGACCCCTGTGAGCCTTTCGCCTCCGCTGAACTCAACCCTCTCTCTATCAAGTATTCCTTAGCACCTTGAGTAGGGGGTATTTTTCTTGTTGCATTTTTTTTGGTCGCATTAAACTGGCCAGGTGTGCACGTAGGGAGAACCATGCGCCCACGCCTCTCTTAGGATCCTCTCCTCTCTCTGTCTCTCCCGTCCACAACCCACGGATCCCTGACACGACCCACACTCCTTTTCTTCCTTCACATTCGGAATCCATCCTACGCTCGGTTACAAGTTCCGTTCCCGACATCATCCTCCTGATCGTCACCATGGTACGTTCACGCGAAACATCAATTCTCTCTCTCTCTCTCTCTCTCTCTCTCTCTCTCTCTCTCTCTCTCTCTCTCTCTCGCTCATATTCATCTTATATCTCCTTGTTCAAGAAGGAGGACCGGAGAGTGTCGCGAGGAATTCCCGGTCCCACGTATCGACTCTCCCAACAGTCTCAACATTGTCAAGCAAGAAAGGACCAAGTCCACCAGAAGAGACACACAGTCGACTCCTAGGTACAGTCCTCAGTGTCTCTCTCATTCTTTCCATCTTCTTGTACAGACCTATTACTTCTTTTTTTTTGTCTAGACACACACTACTTTCATCTCACTTCAATACTTGCTTCTCTCAACAGCCCCATCCTCGTCACTCGTGCTCCTCATCATCATCATCCTCGTCCAAGAAGGTACCGACTTCCAGCAGCGCCAGAGTCGACTCGACTTCACGATGCATGCGTGAGTCGACTTCGTTCTGCAGAAACGACAGACGAATCGTCGATACGCGAGCACTCTCTCATTCTCTCTCTTTATCTTTCTCTATATATGTACGCACCTCACACACCACACGCATCTCACGTACTTCAAACCCACCACTCATTGGATTCATGTGCAGCTCGCTCGAGTCACTCGTACTCAACGCGCTACCAGGCTACCTGCCAAGGCTGCTACTGCACCGGAGAGCGAGCGAGTGAGGTAGCTGCACAGGAAAAGGCAGAAGGCGTATAGACCAAGACGTACATCCGAGCGAGATGGAGAGGAGAGGGCGTGCGTGTAACGTGCGTGACCTTGCCAAGGTCACGGGGCTCAGAGAACAATGCCCAGGTGCAACAAACTCCACAAGCGGGTCCTCAACGTCAACCTGGGTATATCGGCGCCAGTGGTTGCTCAAGTCTGATCCTAGCTAATTTTCTTTTAAAATTCTTTTACTTCTAGGATTTTGTATTTTTCAGACTACTCGTGTGGACTATCTACTCGTGTGAGTGACGTCACACCGCGGGTCTGACTATGGAGCGTCGAGTACCGATAGCACCTACGGAATTATTGCCAATGGCTTCCTTCGTCTTGGTTCTAAACTTGAGGAAGAGATAGAGAGGGAGGGAGGGAGGAAGAGAAAGAGAGAGAGAGAGGGAGAGAGAGAGAGAGAGAGGGAGAGGGAGAGAGACTGGTAAGATAGTGCTGTAAGCCATTACGAAATCTTTTCGGGAGTGACTACTGTACATACATATTGCTGCTGGATATATATATATATATATATATGTGTGTGTACTTATTTATTTACTTATAGTTTGAGCGGACAGGAGAAGCCAGTATGGTGCACTCAGCGTCCCGACGCCAAGTTTAAAGTTTCTCGTGCCGATTAATTGTCCCGTTAATGTGTTGCGGCTCGCGTGTACTTCTCCGTATATATCTCTGTGTATATATAGCATGTGAGATATATAGCTATAAATATAGTGCATGTACAGGGTGTACCAAATCACTGGGACACTCCTGTATACATCGAATCCATAATGAAAGATAAATTGTGCACAATTGTTTCTGACTTTTATTTTTTTAGGTTATGGTGTCGAAAAATTCTGCATCTTTTGATATACAGAATTATTATCAAAATCGCTTTTGGATAAATCAAGGAAAACTTATTGCTCGTTCATTTTCGAATCTAATTGTTGTCTCCTGGAAATTACGCCCTATGCTACTCTACGAAAAGAACTTTTAATATTACCTGCAACGAGGGTTCGTGTCTTAAGCGAATAACAACTCTTGATGCGATTGGACGTCGAGCTATTTGTATTTGGTTCTTTTTTTGTTTTTCTAACAAAATTAAATTCCATGAAAATTACGCGATAACAGGTAGGACATAGGGGATTGACGTTTTACATAATTTTAAAAATAATTTCTAATTCCTCTTTTTCGTTTACTTCACAGAATGACAACCTCCCAGTTTCTACACCCTGTATGCACAGCAAGAGAAAATTGTCGGACATCTTCGTCGAGGCTCGCTTAATTATCACCAATCTCTTTCACTCCATGAAGTTCCACTTTAACTCGAGGAACTTTACTCTCCTTTACTCCTTCTTGTTCCTCGCTTTACCGCCGTCCTCCCCCTCGCTATTGCTCTTGGTCCTCTTCTTGTTAAGCTTGAGTACTGGTTAACCCATTCAGTTCACCAAGCGTGGAAGGTCTCATTCTGTGCACCAAAGAAGAATAAGAAGAAGAATATACATCATAGTAACTGCATATCATACATCCTGAATATATGTATATATCCATCTTATACTCCAAGGAATAGGCATTCGTACAAAGAGGGTATAAAAAAAATTAATTACCATAAGTATCAAGGACAGTGAGTAGTCGCGTATCTATAATAGTGCCGTTCCCATTCGCGGGGATCCCGAATGAATGAGCGCGTCCTCGTAGTCTTAATGAATGAACGAGCGAAGAGAACAGAACGGAACACAGAACGTGTCGGTATAGGTAGAAAGGCAAAGCCAAGGCGAGTCGATACTCTGTGCTGGCATACAAGGAGCTAGACAGTCTAATAACTATGGGTAGTATGCTTAGTATGCCTAGTATTCCTATCTCTCTATTACCTACTCGAGACTATTTACGAGCTATATGTAGCTTAAGCTGAAGTAGAGATACTCGAAAAGGTATACCAGATTAGATGATAGCCATGCAAGCCTATATTCTCAGTACAGGTAGAGAGAGGTATATATATATATATACGCATGTCTAGGGGATTGAATACAATTTTTCATAGCGGCTGGGTGTGTAAGTAGTGTCTCGCGTGGGCGTGTACTTTGTGGGTAGATATCGCGAGTAGTCGTGCCAAGATGTTAGAGAGGTTGGAAGAGAGAGAGAGAGAGAGAGAGAGAGAGAGAGAAGAGAGACTGCAGTTGGGTCATGGCAGGTCCTTGAACGAAACGGAGCGCAAGTAGCGGCTTTATAAAAAAATAGCTCTTATTCTCGCCTGAATGTCTCTTGAGAAAGATAGCTGTTATGCAATAAGAGAGAAAGAGATTATTGGGTAGCCAATCATAGACGATCAGAATGATGTAGCTAATTTTCCGTTTACGGAAACGCAAGCAGAACAGTCACGACCGCGGTTCTTGTTCTCGTTATCGCTCATTGAATTATCTGTTTCTCATGATATTCTCATTAATTCGAAAAGACCTTAAACTTCGTATACAGGGTCTTTTAAGAGCGTCGACGCAGACCGTAGAAGGGTGTCATAGTGGCGAGCGTATTTCCGCTTGCGGTTACTCTAATTTTATCGCTCGCTGGCATATTCGCGCGAAATGAGCGGTCGCGCTGCTGCTTGAGCGATTGTGTCGCAGGAAAGAAGCTGTATTGGATGGAAAGAGGAAATTGGATGTATCGTATGAGAATAACGCGAGAGTAACCACGTGTGATTTTATTAATGAAAAAAGTTATAAAAACACTGTATATGTATGGGTATGAATTTTTATTGTTTTTAATCGGAATAACATTTATTCTCATCCACACGGAAAAAGGAGCATTAGTGGTGATTTGTATATTCGCGTATGTATATACACATAATGTATAATGTACACTAACGTTACGTATACTACTACGTATGTTACATAACGTATTTTGACGACCCTAGCGCGATAGCCCGCACCGGAAGTTCGCCCCACTTCTCTCCCCACGCGGACCTCATCTCTGTAACTCTTTTATACGCGGCCATAGCCTCTTCCCTCCGTACTTCCCTTACTCTCATCGTTCTCTCTCTCTTTCTCTCTCCTCTCCTATCCACAGTAGGTTCCCTTCTCTTCCCTAGCCTCTGCATCCACCCTGGCAGCATTGCTGTCCCCAGAGCAGAGCCAGCCATTGGGGCCACTGTGCAATCTGCCTAAAGGCACGTTCACACCGTCGAATTCAGCATAAACATTGCCAATATCTAGACACTTCAAAATAGAGCAACGGTATGTATCCTAGAGGAATTAAATTCTTCGCGACTTTACGTTATTTCATTGGCATACGGATGTGTTTCTCAAATGGTCATTCACATCGTCCGATGTACTGCAAATGTACTCTGATTGATGCTAGGGCATTTTACATGGGATCGGATTGCACCTTTAGACTGTCGTTTCCCAGCCACGTTACTCTTCGCCATCCTGGCCACTCTGCGTGGCATAACATTACACAAAGCAAGTCATTCATGCGCTCACGCGGAGCTTGCTGCTACCAATATAGCGATTATGCACTCCCTCGTACATGGTGTGCGAGTACGTTGTTGCTGATTGTGAGAACGGCTGAGTCTGTGCCAGGACCTGTAGATACGTCAAAGAGTACGAGTGTCAGAAACATGTGAGATTGTATGTATTGGTCGACGGGGAGGCGTGGGGCGAGGGGGAAAATAGTCTCGAAATAATGACGGTATTACGCGGGAGTCCAGAGCGCCGAGACACGTTCCAGGACGGCAAACTTCCCGGGAGCATTCCCCCACCTCCCTGGAAAACAGCATCGGGAGCTCGCTACTTACACCGGAAGTCGTTTTAGTAGGCCGGATGTCACCCCGAAATGGTAACATCCGCTCTACTCAACTTGCTGCTTAGAGCAATGCCCGTCTTGGCTTCTGCTTGTTCGCCTGCTGTTCCTGCTGCTGCTTCAAAGAGGAGCCCAGCATTTTTACCGGAAGGAATTCTATTTTCGTGTTCCTGGAGTCTGGAGGTGAAACGAAGGCCAATTACGGGTTTCTTGGACTTTCAATTGATTCGAGCTAATTGATATAGCGGTAATTAAGTAAAATTGTTATGGTACTAACAGTTCTGGATATATGAACATAAAGTAACATATTTTGAACTACATACTGTATCAGCCATAGAAATGCGGCACATGTAAAATTTAAAGTTGCGCCTGTCGATATGCAACCGTTCGTGCTGGTCTGTTTACATTAAAAACATGGTGCAGGTTTTGTTAGCATGGCGGGTTGCGTGTTTTTAGGCGCTGATCAACGATATTATTTTCCAATCGTCAATCATTATTTAAATGACCAACGATATTTTGATAAGAGAATTAAATGAAGCAATTTTTAAACTACGTAAATGATATTTACTTTTTTATTGTAGTGTACTATTTGGGAAGTTTTATTGGCCCAGACTGTTTTCCATATTTACCATAGGTCACTGCTTGAAAATGTCTAAGTTGGGGGTTAGTGGGAAAAATAGACATGATGGGGAAAGCAGGCTTATCAGTGAAGTCAGTGGTTAGTTGAGACTGTGTTTGGAAACGTGAGGGTTGTGTGTTAACGGTTATTGCTTGCAGGGATTGTAGTACTTGGATTTCAACAGGCGGTATTATACGAAAGTTTCTACATTATTGGCTTGTGTTAAACCCGTATAAGAAAATATATTATCATTGACTGAAGAAAAATAGGTCAGGCATGCCCCTATATTCTGTGACGCGTTTCTGATATGTATAATATGTCTCCTATGACATTTAAATTTGTAAAGTCGATTTGTAGACGTCAACTGGGCCCTGACTCGTGTGATACCATATCGCATAAGATGTCCGATCTACTTTACCTCTTCAGTCAACGGTATTATCGAGCTGGTTTCTAAAAGTGGTTGATTGAGTGAACCACCAGAGGAACATCCGGTTTCCGTGAGACACCGCGCTTGCGTAGCAATTTTCAGTTCTTCACGCTACAACCAAGATGGTGAGTACTTCGTGAGAGTTACTTGGTCGTGCTAATCTGTAAATTTAGAAGCCATCCATGGTTTTACGAGATTAAAATTGTCACTAGAAATACTTGAGAACGTTCTGAAGAACGTTGAGATCTTTCATTCTTTTATTTTTTGCTTTATTATTTATATTATTTAATTCCGTGTCAGAACAGTGGGAAACCTGAATATCCAGAAGTGTAAACATATTCTTTGACTTGGCTTTACCACGTTACTTGAAATATTAAAAATTTATTTAGGTTGCCATATTAGATATATTATTAATTAAGATCATTTCATTTTTATTGTTTCAGTCCACACACAAGAAGAAGACTAGGAAGCTTCGTGGACACGTTAGCCACGGTCATGGCCGTATCGGTAAGCATGAAGTTTGTCATTTCGTGATCAGAAAGTGTAGTATCGTTAGTGTTATTTTGAAATGTTTAAATTTCATGTACTCTTAAACGTTTGAGTTTTGTAATTTTATTTATTAAACTTTGGAAAATTAAATTGTAGCTTTAAGGTTATCTGTGTATTACGTTTTAGGCAAACACAGGAAACATCCTGGTGGTCGTGGTAATGCTGGTGGTATGCACCATCACCGTATCAACTTTGACAAATATCACCCTGGCTACTTTGGAAAGGTGTGTTTGTATTTTATTTAATTTATTTTACAGTTTATTATGGGACTTATACTGTTAAAATTAGATGATGATTTGCACGCTTTCACCGGCGATATGAATTTACATTGATTATATTGCACTTACTGATTACAAAGCATAATTTCCTTTAATTTTGTGACAAATGAATTTAATTAATTTAGTTAATTAATTAGAGTATATGGTTGTAGCTTGGTATGAGGAATTACCACTTGCGCCGTAACACTAAGTGGTGCCCATCCCTCAATCTGGACAAACTGTGGACACTCGTGACTGAACAGACCAGGTTGAAGTACAAAAATTCCACTAACGGCAAGGCTCCTGTTATCGACCTTGTCAAAGCTGTAAGTTCTTGGAGCATTATGTTATTTTATGAAAAAATATGATTCTTGTTCTTCTTTATAATTTCTTTATACTTTATACTTCCAGGGTTACTATAAACTTTTGGGTAAAGGCCGTCTGCCCAAGCAGCCTGTTATCGTGAAAGCAAAATTCTTTAGCAAACAGGCTGAAGACAAGATAAAAGCTGTTGGTGGAGCTTGTGTTCTATCTGCGTAACTGACAGTGAGTTTTTGTAGAGTTTATTAAAATTGATGTTCATAATATTTACAAATTCAAATGATGACATGTGAACGGGCGGACTTAATAGTGCGTACAACACTTTTCACCATGTAGAGTGTTCACTTCTGACTTCTGTTAGAACAAATCATTTGAATAAATAAATGGCTGCATTTACTATGAATAACATTTTTTTTTCTTATTTTCAGGTTGTGAGACTTACCAACGGTAACGTACACTTAACATCTTTGTACTATTATTAATAAAAAAAAAGATTGAAAATATAAAAACATTTTATATGAGGGGTTTTATTTTGTGTATACCCTAGGTGTGCAGGGTATTCACAGTTTCCTTTCCCATATACAAATATTGTCATTAAGTTAATAATTTTTTTCTTAAAAATAGAACAGATCTTTTCCAAGTATAGAGATTAGTTTAAAATAATTTAGTTTGCCATTTGTAACTGCATTAACTTGTTTATGTTATCCATCAAAATTCTTCATTTTTTAAACAATTTTAAAGAAAATATAATTCATTCAATTTGTATAAGAGTACTTTATTTGCTTATAGACAAAGTTTCAGATAGAATATAAATGAAGTTTTATATTTTAAGAGATGTATCAATTAAGCTAAGTGTGGTGGAGGAGGAGGTATTTGCATTCCATTAGCTAAAAGTGCTGGTGGAGGAGGTACAGGATTAAACATGGGTGGTCGAGGTGGTGGAGGAACTGGCATCATTGGTGGTGCAAGTCCTGGTCTAATCAGAGGAACAGGAGGTGGAGGAACCTTTCCAATAGATGGTTTTTCATTTTTAAATGCAAATTGTAAAAAGAACTGTTTAGTATCTTTGTTCCAATGTGTCCAGAATTTACCCTCCGCCTTTTCTACTTCTCTACTAGGTACCTAAAACACAAAAATTGAAATGATTGAAAATATTATTAATTAAGCTTATGTGGATTATTGTTGTATAATATTCAAATTTACCTTGAAAGCAATAGTTTCATATGGTTCAGCAGCAAACAATAAGTATTGCCATTTACGATCTGGAGGCTCAACACGTTGTTCGTAGGCAGACATAAATCTATGCCTTGGAATTACACTATCTGCAACTTCCGGATAGTCTACTTGAAACAATAAACTCTGCTGTCCAGACTCAGGGTCTCTCTGTTTTGTTACACGATATCCTGGTCTTCCAATTTTAACAAACTTCTTAGGCTCTACTCTGGGTTTTTCAGGAGCAAGTGTTTGCGGAGCTTCCTTAGCTTCCTTCGCAGCTCTCCTCGCTAAATTGGCTTGATGTTTTTTACCTTGAGTGTGAGCAAGGTAACTGCCTTCATTGTTGTGTAGGGTTAAACATAATTTACACTCATAAGATCCTAAATGATTTTTCATAAAGTAGGGATCCTTATTCAAATCAATAGTTTCCAGAGCAAGTTGTCGCAAGCGTTCTCGACGATCACGGTTATTCTCCGACCAGGATGCGACGCCGCCGCCTCCTGTCTTTCCTCCAGGTCGATTTTGAAAATCCATCTTCAGTAAGCGACAAAGTTAAATACCACTTTACAATCTGATACAGATTTTTAATTAGAAATTTCCTCAATAGTAATAATGTATACAACTTATGACATGAACACGACCAGAGATGAGTGGGGAGATGCACAACGCTCCGGTTTTAGGCGATACCAAAAGCATGGCGCTACATTGTAGCGGCGAGTCTGGGAGTAGGATTTTATGATCATCGCCTCCGTCGATAATGCATATCCTGCAGTAGCTGAGCTGAACGATGATCATGAACGTGTAACTTGGCGGGTACAGGTTCTCCGCAACTTACTGCTAGTTCCCAAAGCAACCCTTACAATAAGACCGCGAAATATAGAACTTCTCAAAAACTATTGAAAAAGTTGATCGTTGAAACAGTTTTAAGACATGTTTAAGAAAGTGCAGTGTCACCTTTACACCCGTGTAGCACCTCAATTTTTACTAAATATCACTGGATCTTGATTTACTTTCAAAATTTATTCAAGATATAAAATTGAGGCTGAATCAAAATCTTGCAGAATATACGGAGTAGATAAAAATTGAAATGAAAATGTAGAATATCGAAAATAAATTACATTCGAATTGAAATATTAATAAATTAGGTGTTTGGAACATTAAAATAATTAATGAAATAAATAAAGTAAGTTAATCAGTATTAACTTTTCGAAATCGGAAATTTTGGCCAAGCATATTTAGAAATACTAGAAATTGCCCAAAAGTGTGTG
>NW_014333139.1:89651-90217 GCF_000341935.2 Cephus cinctus | reverse complement strand
CCCGTTTGGATTTCTTTTTTTTTTTGGTCGTAAGTACCGACCTAGGTGCATTCCCTCCTCGCACCCTCACCAAGGCTCAACTTTTTAGTTCGTTTTCTTATTTTTTTTGAAATCGTAAATGCCGGTTTCACCAAATTCCTACTTTTCTTTTTGTCGGATCCCGTCCATCAAGTGCCCAGTTTTCTTTATTTAATTATTCCTCTTCCTCTCTCGGGTTCCGTTTAGCGCTTTTGTTTTTTTGTCAAAACTACTGACCACCTAATTTCCTATCCAAGGCCCAGATTTTCGTTTGTTCTTCGATTTTGTTAAACGTTTTTGTAATCTCTTGAGTTTTCCGTTGCGAACCCAAGGTTCATACCGACTTGTCTCTTCCGTCTTCATTGTCGTACCTAGACCTTTCTTTTTCTCGATCAATTTTCTTTCGCCTTTCTGGCATACACTCTCACGTAATATCGAGTCTCGACCAGAGTTTTTTTTTTGTTTGGGTGCCTACTAGTCCCGACTAGCACCAATGAGTATGATACCGTTCGCCTACCTAAACTTAAAGTTCGTTTTTTCGCTATCAC
>NW_014333139.1:70248-85908 GCF_000341935.2 Cephus cinctus | reverse complement strand
GCGGTGTTCTCCCCGGAGACCACCTGGCGCCCAACACTATTTAGTTCATCGCGTATCGAGTCTTGTGAATATCGAAATTTCTGGAGAGAGAATCATAGGGCGTTTTGTGTACGGTTCCCTACTTTCCGAATATCTTTTATCGGCTAATTTCTTAGTGGGATTTAATTTTTTTGGGGGAATAACGTCGCGTTAATTACAATGATCCTAAAACACTAAAATATACTATACAATAACCATGTTCGCAATAGATAACGCACGAAGGAAGTGGTGCCCTTGAGCCAGGTGGCGAGGAGGAGTCTACAATAACATTTGTCTTATAATATGTATTCACTTTCAAATGTATAACAGGGTTGGACGCATTAATTCAATTTACACTTTTACTGTGGATACATCGTACTGATTTAACATATACATATTATTTATTTTTTTTAGTACGTGAAATATCGTGAGTATCTGTTCACCAATTTTATTAGACTTTGAATGAATTACAGTTTTTCCGTTAATTCAGGCACAGCTTTAAATAGGTCTGCAATTAACCCGTAGTCAGCGACTTGAAAAATGGGAGCTTCGGGATCCTTGTTGATAGCTACTATTGTTTTAGAATCCTTCATTCCAGCAAGATGTTGAATCGCCCCAGAAATTCCAACGGCTATATAAAGGTCCTATAACATTTTTACATTCACATATTTAATAATAAAAGCGTTCACACAATTATCTGTTTCAATCGTACATGTCCACATAGTTAATAAAGAAATGACCGGGGAAACTATCTATGACCTAGAAATTTTGGCATAATTAGTGACTAGACAGGACGCATGTGTTACGTTTCTCGGACCCTACCATATTCTCGAAATCGTGTCACAATCGTGGCATGACACTTTGAGTACTTTCGGTTTTCACTGTTTCACTTATTCTGTTTTGAGAGTTATCACCGCATTCTTTCGGAAATTTTAAATTTGAAACTAAGCTGCGGAAAATAAGTCATAAAATATTATTAAATATTTATAATACTATAAGTTGTATTGAAGTTTTATCACGGAAAAGCATTAGGGTTACATCATATATTCATTATGAAGCGTTGAAAATATTGGAACATTATTTGAGGTTAATATGTAATTAAAGTATTACGTATTTTCCATGATGATAGTCCTTCAAGTTAGCATAAAATACTTAGATGGTACTACTCAATCGTGAAACTTACCGAACGGGATTTACAGCGCCATCACAGTGATAACCGAAACTACTCAAAGTGGCATGTCACGATTGTGGCACGATTTTGAGAATAGGGTTCCTGGTCGGGTGCTGTGTGATTTTCCTAGTTAGCGCCCAGATAGAAATAGGGAAAACTAACTTGTACCCGGCTAGGGCCTATATACAATTTCTCTTAAAGCAGTAAAATCTCCATATTCGCGGTTCCAGTATTCGCGGATTCCGTGTATTTGTGGACTCCTCAATACAAACATTTTCTGTATTCGCATCTTTGAGTTTTCCTGATTACAGACCTAAACATCATCTAAAATGTGTTTCGATAACTCAAAATACAAAGCTTTTATGCGTGAATAAAAATCGTACCCATGAAATATGACTGCTTTATAATATTACTCCTTAATACTTACTTTCTTGTTACTTTAATAAATAAATAGTTTAGTTTCTTATGTAAGTATATTCATAAATAATTTTATTGTAGAAACTATTTCTTATAGTAACATATAGGGTTAGGCAATTCAAACGTAACAGGTGAGTAAATCGCCCCATAAACTTGATTTCTATAGTAAAGCTAATGAATAAGAGATGCGTTAGAGCCGACTAGCACTGCAGCCATACTTATATTTACGTTTTGAACTTCTATCAGTATGTCACTCATTTTTCCGGAACCTAACCCCCCCACAAATATAGAGATTTTACTGCATTATATGAATAAATGTTTAAAAGATATCTATCTAGATGAAATGTAAATCTTAAACTCATCTTTAAGATGTCTAAATAATAAATTCTGCAGCGTTAGATGTCTTATAGACGAATTTTGGACAGTATGTATTGTCTGGACATAATTCGAATAAAGTTAAATAAAACGACTCATTAGACTTTTTATTTTACAGCACAGTCTCTTGACACACTTCCATTAGCTGTAGTAAAATAAACCAATGATCTCGCGTTCTTGTGCAATCGAAGAATTGTAGAAAAAGAGCTATACCGGAAGTGGTATGAATTTGTGTCATAAAAGAAAAGCGCCTTATATTTTAAGAAACACGTCTTTTTAGAAAAATTCTTAAATCTGAAAGTAACTATTAAACACAAGTTGTCAACATGAGAGAAATAAGTTCCTAATTTACATTCCGCTGATATCTTAAGTAATTTTTAGGGTTCTACAGTTGTTACGTAGTCCGTAGTGGCTAGCGAGGCCTTTAAATTTGATAACAAAAATTTAGAATTAACCAAAAGAAAAGGAACGAACAGAGGTAACGTGAATAATATTTGAGTGAATTCCGAGCGGTAAGAATGCACTCAATGGTGGGTTCGCTGGTCGTTTAAGGTGTTGAAACACGCCTTGCTATTCCAACGTGGATAGATATTCCCTGAAATGTTTAAGGATGGGTAATAGATATTTAAGACGCGAGTAAAATGTGAATTTACGATATATTGTTATAGATGATTTGGTAGTTTTCAATTGAATATTGTTATGTACAGTGTTTCGGTTATGAGAAATACTGGGATAAAAATTGTGAAATTCGATTACAAAACCTGACTGTATGTGAGGTTAAGGCGAAAAGAAATTTGGTGGAACAGAAAATTATCTAGTATATGCGTTACTTGGAAAGACTAGACTATGCAGCTCAATTTTGCCCGGTAACCGATCCAGCTTGATTACGAATATTACACCGGATCTAATACTTTAACGGTTAGAGCCACGAGTAACAATGTGCAGTCCGCTCTTTTGCGCGTGAAGCTAAACGATTTTCTGAGCGTCAGTACCATGACTTTGACTGCTTATATAGTCGTTTTTCGCTGATGCTCTTAGGTATGGTTAGGACCTTAAGAATGCACTCAACTAAGCAGCTGGGTAGGTGACACGGGCAATGCACTGGGTAACGTGCTGAGTATGCAATTCTATTGACTGTCGGCTATGTTATTATTCTGTTTCGGAATGATGACCGATATACGTAACAACACCTACAGTTCATAATAAATCGGGATAAAATTTTATAGGTAGATGCTTCTTTGATATGTAAACTCAGGCAGTAAAAAATTCGTTTAAATTTTAGGTAATCTTCCAATATATTGTAACGCAACAGAGCGTATTTTTATTTTATTTTATTATGGGCACGAACGCAATGTTTTTGTTTTGATTAGATAATACCCGATGATGGAATCCGCCAGGTGCGATTAAGCCAAAGGCATTCTGAGGGAAAACAAACCCAAGACCAAAACATTGCGGGTCCCTTTAAACTTTACGCGGGAAGATATTTTAAATCACCCGAAGTAGATAGTATAAGTGGGTCTCATAGATGGGGCAACGCAACAATAGAAGAAATTCAAAGTCAGCATTACGTACGCTCCGCGAGTATAAAAGCCGAGCGAAATGGCGATAAATATTCATTCGATCATTACACCTCCTACGGTGAAGCTCGAGACAGAAAAGTTCAGGATTTGAAAATAATTAAATAAAGGAGTTCTAATCCTCCCTGAATAGTCTGGACGGGTTCATTGGAGTCATAGCGCCTCCAAACGATACCTACCAGCTAAGGCGGGGACGAGAGGAATAAAAAGGGTTACGGGCATTGGAAAAACCACCCGACCACCTTGCCTCTCAAGTCTTCTATACCAACTTACCAACAGATACCTCGTCAGAGGGTGGATAGCACCACCGACAGCTGTACACGGTTTCCTAATCCAAACAACCACTGAATCACGAGACGACATTGGCGGACAACATTGCGTTGCCACACCATACTGAATCTCTTCCTAAAAAGTGTGATTGGTGACCAATATAGCATTGCGAACCATATCTCATCCAAATACCAGGTGACTGTGTGACATTGGCGGATAGCATTACGCTAGCTTAGCTATATGCCCCACAGGAATCATACCTAATACCTATTAAAACGATTCTTGGTAAACGACATAGCGCGGCAAGCTATAGGATCGGTTTAATAAATCCATGATCTACTCTTCCACGAGAGATAAGGATAAAAGATAAAATTGAAGTAGGACGGACACTTTCGAGCTTGACTCAGGGAACTGTAAATAATTAATTGTAACCAGATATACCGTGTCTTTTTAATGAACAAGAAAGAAGTTAAAAAGAATATAAACGAATTGGTTGAATCACACCCAAAAATCCTATTCGTCCGCCCAGAGCACGAGCTCAATTAACGAAAATCCTACGTCCATCACGTGGTGAAACATAGGGATTCACCACAGTGCACTAAAGGTGATACCAGTGCCCAACGTGAGGTACAGGGAGTAGGTAACAATATATAAATGAGTAATGAAAAAAAATGTCCGCGTACCCTATCGAATGGGGTATTGTGGGATAGGAGATTCAAAATCTTACTCAACACTTTTTTAAAAATTTTTGCGCCGCCCCATTCGTGCACCGTGATCCTCCAAAATCATTAACAGAGCCTCACCCTCCTTTATTTTTGTGACTCTTTGGTTTAAAAATCTGAAATAATTCTAAAATATAGAACTTAGTGAGAATTTTCAAGTAAAATTATGGTGGTAATTATAAAGCCATTAATTTAAGAAAAATCTGTTTTTAACTTGATAAGGTTTTATCTCTGCAGTTACATCTGGAAGAGAATCTTTATAAATCGCCGCCGTGACTTGTAAATTTCGACACCCATCATTCCCATTTCGCTGACAGGAAATCATACTAAGAATATTATATAGCGTTAGTTTTCTCAGAGCATCGGTTGATCATTTTTCTAGTTATGTTTCCTATACGGTATAAACAGTTCTCGCTTATGTAGTTTTCGCGTTGCTCTCGTTATATCCAGAAAATTATTTTGATTTTGCTCTCTATTTCCGGCACTATTTAGCTCACACTTACTGCGACTCATCTACCTCAACCTAGCAGTCTGAGCGACCGTGCATTTCTGTAACCGTCCGCTCCCGTTCGTGCTTCCAATTGCGTTTACTAATTTTACGCGACTCCAAAGAACAGCACCTACGGTTGCGTTTCTCGATTTTACGCATCCCCAAAAATTGACAAACTCCCTTAATCTATCGTCTCTTCTTATGGGTTCCGTCAGTGCTCTCGTTTTTCCGGAGTTGAAACAATTTCACCGCAACTCCCAGGTCATATTGGCTCATCAGTTCCCGATGAAAAAAGAACTGGTTGGCACCAAACTGGCATGCGGATGCATGGACGAAGGGTGGACGGCCGACGGTGACGTAGGTTAGTTCTCGGATTTTCGTTATCAGTGTCAATTTAAGAAAATACATTATAACACTCTGGATAATTTTTAAGTAACAGAAAGATATTTTAAAGAAGAGAGTATCTGGACGTAATCTGAAGAAAAAAATAACACAACCTGCCGAATTTTCTGATCTCGAAGAGTACGTTTTGAGGGGGTTCAAACCGTGTAGAGACAAAAGCGTTAATGTAAGAGAACTGTTACTAAAAGAAAAGGCGAGGAATTTGCTAGATCACTTGGTCATGAAAATTTCAAAGCGAGTAATGGTTGGCTCGATAAATTTAAAAGAAGGCAGTACATCGTTTTTAGAAAAATCTGTGGCGAAAAGGCTAGTGTTAATGATGATCTTTGCAATCAGTAAAAAAACGGGTTAATGGACTTATTAAAAAAAAAAATTATAAGCCAAACAACATTTTCAACGCAGACGAAACAGAATTTTTTTTCAAATCTGTACTGGACAAACGTTGACTTTAAAAAATAAAAAGTGCTAACGCGAAAAGCATACAGAAGAAAGTCACATTTTTACTGGCTTCACGTATGGCAGGAACTGGAAAACTTAAACCTGTTTTGTTCCGTTGAATTACCATACCAATAATAAAGCTTTGTTCGCGACAAATGATTCGGGGTTATAAAAAAATGTATTATCTGATGGAGGTTACTTGACCTTGGAATGATTTTGAAACGCTGCAGTATGGTTGTATTGAGAACTCACGAGGTACTGTGGGAATGTGAATCTGGATCATGGAAATTGATCGATCACTGATTTTAATCGAGAGTAAGCCTTTATTCTCGTCGCGGATTTTGACGAAACAGGCCGGTACGATGCTTACAGTATGTACACTGAGCGGCATTAATGGTGTTCCAGAGAGAAATTCCACGCGTGAGTGAGACGCTCCTATAAGCGCTACAGGGTCTTGCTACGTCACCACTAACAACGAGTGAGAGGGTCTTATAGGAAACCGTTGCTAGGAATGAGAGAGACGCTTTTAAACAGGACTGCGCCTACTCGTGGCAGAAATAGTGTTCGGAGCGAAGGGAAAAGGCTACTACCACTATGCTCCGGCCTGGCTTGCTTCTAGGCTGCTGGTGGCCCCCACTCTCACTTCGCCACTGTTACCCTAACTTCTCTCTTGAACACCATTAATGCCGCTCAATGTACACTACCGGTCAAAAGTTTAAGTTCACTTGCTGTATTTTTTAATTCTACACAAATAAGTCGTCTACTCAGTAAATTTTGTCAAGCACGTGCGTCTTACCTATAACAAGTCGATTACACGCTACTGGTCAGAGTGTAGGAGGGAGTTTGGCGCATTTGGGAGACGCGTAGATCGAGCACAAACTTGTTATGACGGGTTGCATTCTCTCGATGCGTCTAGTGCATATTACACGTAACATCTGAGTGCTTGAGAGCTCTTTCCAAAAGTTATATTTCCAATTGCTTTTCATATTTTTCTTAAAAAAAGGTAAGTAGAACATTTTTCATATTGAAAATCGTTACTGTTAAAGAAAAATGTATATTTAAATTGATGTAATTCGACAAACATCATCTTATTATTGAAATGTGAAGAAAACTACATATTTTATGTGTCAATCGTAGAGAAATGGGTCGAAAAACAGAGCTGAGTGTAGAGACACGAGCAGTCATTGTGGCATTACACGAAGAAGGTTATTCAACGCGAAAAATTGCTTCTAAATGTGATGTTTCTCAAACTGCAGTCATGGGAGCGTTACAAAGAAAGCGAGGTGAACCTAAACTTTTGACCGGTAGTGTACATTCGCGCAGTCTTGTAATCCAAAGAGCTTCGGAAATCGCTGAAATCGATTCTGAACATTAAATTTCGAAATTTAAAATAACAAATACTATAAAAGTTCTAAGTTTCTGGACTCCTGTAAGCAGGCCTTGCGGGCTGGCTCGCGACGTCATCTACGCTCCGTTTAAACGCGTTCTGATTGGTCGCATTACTGCAACTTCAATCTTGATTATCTCAAAATTTTGATATATGAAATAACAAATGAAAATACACGTATTCATTAAAATTTGAAAAGGAATGTAACGGTGTTACTACAGTGCGTTTCATAACGAACACCCTGTATACATGGCTCCATAAATCACTGTTGCAGTAAGGCTGCGTAGCTAAGGGAGTAAGCGCTGAACTAGTTCACTGCCAATCCGGTTTCGATCCCGTTTACCAGATATTTTCTTTTTAATTTAAATGTTCCTTATGAAAGAACGTTCATTAACGTAAAATTTAATTAATTCGTAAATTATATTTATTTCCTTAAACTTTCACTGTCTAAAGACTTTATTTCCATTTTACTTAAAAAAAATATGATCTTTTTTTTTAATTTGTTACCTTATATAATTCATTTTACTCGATGTAAATTAATTCAAATAAATCATAACGATATAAAATAGAATCAAAGTCTATAAATAGTGAACATTTAAGGAAACAAATATAATTAAAGATTAAATTAATTAAATTTTACCTTAACGAACGTTCTTTCATAAGGAGCATTTAAATAAAAAAAAAACATATATGGTAGACGGGATCGAACCCGAATCAGCAGCGTACTAGTTAAGCGCTTACAATTAGTCCTTGAGCTACACCGCCTTACTGCAACTACGATTTATAGAGCCTATACATATAGAACTTCCGCGGTAATTTAAAATCGATTTTTCTCAACAATGCCGAAAAATTGGGTCCTACCATTTTGCTATTGTACTCTTGGGTTACTGAACTACAGTAAAGACAAAAAATCCAATTCGGTGACCCCAAGTTGGCGCCCTCCCCTTGTGAATGAATGTCCCTGAGT
Organism: Cephus cinctus; assembly: GCF_000341935.2. Classification (NCBI taxonomy): domain Eukaryota; kingdom Metazoa; phylum Arthropoda; class Insecta; order Hymenoptera; family Cephidae; genus Cephus; species Cephus cinctus. The sequence continues at coordinate 77,674 of NW_014333139.1, read as the reverse complement.
ATTTTGTTATATACTGTGACGAGGCGCTCGCCTCGCCACAACCCGAACGCAAGGCCCCGAGCCGCCGAGGAATCTCCCGAACCCAGCCGAGTGGTAACGGAGGTGCGCGAGCGGCCGGGGACCGCGCATTGAGCCTCGTGTGAGTAGCAGGGACGGACGGCGTGTAAAAGTGCAGTTAAGACGAAAGATCGAAAGAGAGGGAGAGTGAGAAAGAGAGCTGAGAGTGGACAGCGGACGTAAGGAATCGAGAGATCGTGCCAGGAGAGGGAGAAAGGAGAAGAAGAGGTTGAACGGACCGGGAAGTGAGGAGACGAAGGAACGAGGAAGAACGAGAGGGATTGCCCGCAGCGGAAGGCTCACGAGATCACCAGAGGTGCACCACGTACGTACCTTATACTTCATCGGCCGCAACGAACCCGACGAACAGACTGACCTCACCCCCACACACCCACACACCACATTTCCCTTCCACACACCTTCCATAGGTTAAGGCGCACGACTAGGGTAAGATCTTTTCTTTTATAATAATTAGATTTAAGAATAAACTGCCATATCTTTTAAACTCTCGGTGTTCCTTCGCTTCCCCCCTCCCTTCCCTCACAATACGTACTTATCTTCGTTTACAAAAATAAAAAATGCAACAAGCCCAATATTTTATATAGTTGCATAGAGTCAAGTTGCAATCTTAGAAATGCGTTTAGTATATCGGCACGCGTGGGCTGACGGAAATTATCTTATAAACTCGCGTGGCAGTCTAAGTATTGCATAAATTTTCCGTCGATTACATGTAATGAAGTGTTTAAAAGTGAAGTATATTAAATACTATTTTGTAACAAAAATGAAGGTTCAAAACTTTGCAAAATTTCGTAAGCGTACAAGAAATGCTGCCAGACGGAAGTCCGAATATGAAGAGGTGGTTTTTGTAAAAAATGCAACCCAATGTTATTGAAACGAGTAACCTTCTTAATTTACGCATTCAAAACATTGTTGTAATAATTGGAAAGGCAAATTTAAGCAAGATAATTTTATAATTTCACATCATCAGAATCGAACAAATTGCATTTTTGTATTATTCGTCATAAGCATTATTCTCCAATTAGTTTCATTTTAATACCTCAACAGGAGATATGCAAAACTGCGAAACTATCGTTGGAGGTACACAACTTTGATTGTGTCCTTGAATATTTCTTTTTCCACTAATAAAAAAACACATCACTTAAATTTCAATGAAGAATAACATATCTCAAGATGAACAAAATGGAAAAGGGATACCAGAAACGATTTCCTTGCTTACAACCACCTGCTCTTATATTATTCCATTATGAAAATAAGTAATAGTATACAGGGTGTCCCACGCAACTGGAACAGGCTGTACCTCCTAAACGGTTGGGAATAGAAGATGATGTTATGAGTGAAAGTTAAATGGCATCAGACGGTGCATAATATGCAACTAATTTTATGCACTTTTGTGTATCGGTGCATTAGAAAAATGCAACTGCACTTTTTTTTTTAATGGAAACCTATATTTTTGACTACACCAGTTGATGCAGTTTCTTATGATCTACATAAAAGTACTAACATACTTATGCTCTAAACTTATGCGTTAGGGAGTTATCGATGCTAAAAGTTCTCTGAATTGTTTTGGTCTCTCGGCATGTGTTCCGGAGTACCTACATTATGTTCCATCACATTCGGCAAGAAATATCCAAAATTATGGAAAACGACATCAGGAATGTGTTGCGCGACGTCAAAAAGCGGATGGAGAAATGCTTGAATTGCAATGGAGAACCGTTCGAACACTTGTTATAACGTAAGCACTTAGCAAGACATGCCGAGAGACCAAAACAATTCAGAGAACTTTTAGCTTCGATAACTCCCTAACGCATAAATTTAGAGGATAAGTATGTTAGTACTTTTATGTAGATCATAAGAAACTGCATCAACTGGTGTAGTCAAAAATATAGGTTTCCATTAAAAAAAAAAGTGCAGTTGCATTTTTCTAATGCACCGATACACAAAAGTGCATAAAATTAGTTGCATATTATGCACCGTCTGATGCCATTTAACTTTCACTCATAACATCATCTTCTATTCCCAACCGTTTAGGAGGTACAGCCTGTTCCAGTTGCGTGGGACACCCTGTATATAGAAGTACTACATACCGGTGCCACAATCTTCCCGGTTTGTCCCACTTGCAAGTCATTAGGTACAAAACCAGCGTCAACAGCAGCTCGAGATGCACCGACAGCTGCATTTAGTTTATCAGCCAATACATAGAGTAGCTTGAAGTTATCGCCAGATTTCATTCCACGTCCTCCCGAAATAACTATTCTGGCAGATGTAAGGTCAGGTCTGTCAGAGTTACTAAGTTCTTGTTTAATAAATTCGACTGAATCAGTCTTATAATCTCCAGTTGGCGCTGGTTCAATTGCAGCATTACCACCTTCTAATGATGCTGGTTCAAATGATGTGCCTCTAACTATTACTACTGATATAATATCTTTCACCTTTATCGTTTGAAAGGCATTCCCAGCATAAATAGTGCGGATAAAAGTATCTGGAGATTTAATTCCAATAATATCACTTACTGGTGACACATCCAGTTTAGCTGCAACCTATAATTATAATGTGCATTAATAATCATTTTTTAAATCTATACTAATGACTTTCACTTAACATTTTCAAAAAATCAGTATTTAATGCGTCTAAAAACGATAACACATAAAAACATTAAGAATCTAAAATGAATATAAAAAATATATCAAACTTTTAATATACACTGAACTAATATTTACACTACTTTCAAGGGTAGTTATTACTGATTTCTAAAACATTATAATATAGTACTATTAAATTGTATCAAATAAGAATAAGAGATTATGAAATGAGTAAATTAAAAAATATTAAAGTTAACAAAATTGAAATATAAAATTTCAAATGAAATAGTGAAACGAAATAAAATTTTGTGTGAGATTAAAGATTTCTGCCCTCCCAGGTCAGTCGGACTATTCATAATATGGGATAAACTGATGTAACTAGACTACTCTTACTAATATTTCAAATTTTCCAACCTTTCAACCCACATGTAATTCAATCAATTAGTTATGTTAAATTCCTGAAAATCCAGACTTAGGTATTGGTTATTTCAAATCTTCACAAAATATATATCACTTTAAAAATATCATTCGATATTTTAACTTAAATGTATTGCGTAAAAACAATAATAACAATAAATGTAGTACTATTTCAATTATTTCAATTAATAATTAAAAAATTAAAATGTTATAACTTATTAATTTCTTATATTTTTACTATGCTGGAATTACAATTAACAAATTACCCTAACACTTAAAAAATGCTAATTATGTTTATTAACTTTATACAAACTATATATGAAAACATTATTCAATATCATGAATTTCATGTATAACACACTTCGTTAGTAATGTTTTAGGATATATATTGTAATGTATACATCGTTAATAGTACAGATCACCAATATAGAACTTGGCTTACCTGAATAACCTTATACATATAAACAATAATATTAAATAGGGATCGTGACGCGAGTGAATACCGCACTCCTCAGGTCACCTCGCCCACAATCTCAGGGTATACAAAGGGCACCAAAATCAGAGTCGAGGCATTCGGTCATTAGCGTTTAGCTAGTCTACAGCAAGTATAAACGAGCAAACCGTTTCGAGCAAAGGAAGCAAACCGACACCTCTCAACTTCTTTTCAGTGCATTTAGACTGGGACGCTACAATGTCTTATTATCGTCACTTGTATCGCTTCCGTCGACATATGCTGTTCATTTTATTAGTATTATCATTAACCACCTATCATACAATCTATAGTAGAATTTTTCTATTCTTCTCGTCAACCCTTTGACCACATCCAAAGCTATTGGAAGCTGCTCATTGGCATGACCATTAACCTAGCCAACAATTTAACTCGGTGACCATATTCAGGAATATCCGATATTGTTCACCGGCGCAACTTTTATGCAATCTGAATCAACCCTTTTGACCACAGTCTATATTGTAGCAGATATTTATTGGCACGATTTAGGGCACATTAACAAATTGACTCTTGGACCATATTCTAAGAGCCAAGCATGTTCCTCGAAACGACTCAATATTCTTAGTTTCTCAGAACGGCCTTAACCCTATCATAAATTACGGGGAACTACATTAATAACGTTTATCTCATCATGCAACTAGAAGTACCTAATAGGTTTCTGTATCCCGATATATTTTCGTTAACGTATTTATATCTCTTTATAAAACTTTAATACTATATATAAAACTTTAACCCTTTCGCTACGGACGGCGACTATAGTCGGCGGCCGCGAGACCACCTACCCTGACTTCGTTGGTAGCACAGAATCTACTACTTTGTTAATATGTAAATTTCTGAATACCCACAATATACTTATTTTTGTGTTTTTCTATATAATATGAAGAAACAGTTACATAACTCTTAAAAAAGTATACATACAAGACAATTCCAAAGTGCCATTGAAAGACGTAAGCGCAGTGCCCCGTTCAGTGGCGCTACTCCCGCGGAACAGACTGCCGTAGCGAAAGGGTTAATACTCTAATACTAACATCCAACATCTGTCAGGCTGAACCTACATTAACACTCTCTGTATACCATTAAGGACAATATATTCTTTTGTTTCATTATTTTTGTATACAAAATCTCATCTTTTTCTTTCACTCCGCCTATTATCCTGACGAAAATTCATAAAAACCGATATTGGCTCACACCCGCCTAACTCACACGAGCTGGAAAACCACCTCGTGTATAGAAGAAAACGGTTACAATATACATATATAATTATTTTGAATGTTTTGATTACATTATCCATTACTTTGTTATCTGTTCTTATGATATTAAGTATACAAAAAATAATACTGACCCTTGGCAATAAAGTTTTACCAAATGCACTAGCTCCAGCTAAAATGTGACTGAAATTAAATTGTTTTTGAGTTGCTAGAATTAGAGGTGTTAAAGCCTCTGCACTAAGTCCTGTAAATGCATCATTCTCAGCCACAAGAACCTTGGTTACACCATTTGCCTTACTCACATCTTGAACAACTGAACTACATTTCACACCAGCAATTAGTACTGTGATATCACTGCCAATTTTTTTCGCAGCTGTTAATACATTTTGAGTAATTGGCAGTAACTTTTTATTATTGTGTTCAGCAATAACCAAAGTTGATTGAAATCGTTGATATAATATATGAAGCTGGAAAAAATAATACTTACGTAAGATATTAAATTCATAACTATCAATTCATAAAGAAGTTGTAAATTGTATTGCAGTGCAAATAATCCTCATCTATTTTGTAAATACAATTCATAAATTACATAAAAATGTTTCCTAATTAAACAAGTCATGAAAAATATTGTACTACCCAGCAAACACTTTCATAAAGGTAACATAATAGTAATTAAAACCACTTATAATAGATGAAGAAACATGGTTAGTACATGCACGTTAAATGCAACAAGTAATTTTCTATCTAATAAATATTACCAATATGTCATTCTGATGTAACGTGTTACTAAAACACGTATATTATTACAATAATATAATAATATTACAATGTAACTGCAGTGTATATAATTCAGATGTTTACTGGAATAGTACATCTATGTAGTTCTAATTTCATTTATCATACAATATTTAGATTCAGTGTTATAGTAATATAACATACCATAACTATATCAAATATCAATTTTAATGGGAATAACATGGAGATATTGTTATTGTGACAATGATAGTATTATAACATCACAATGTTACCTTACCACATTATGCATATGCAATGTATAGTAACAATCTGTGTTGCTGTGTATGATTTTAGTTATTATTACTACATAAGTAATATTGGCTGTTTTCTACCAGAGTCAAGTGAGAGATGAAATACGTGTTGCATATCTACGCATTAGTGAACTATAGATATACATAGATACAATGTATTTCAACTCATTCAATTCTCGTAAAGACATAGCCATTGTAAACTACTTTATTCTTGTCATATACAAAATAAATAATTTATCGAACTCTATAATATCTTTACTTACTTGCACATTACGTCTAAAGATTCTAGAATAAGTAGCAAGCATGTTTAATCAAATACTTTCTGCTTTGTGTAATAATAATAGGTTTCCAATGCAAACGAACAGCACTAGGAAAGTCACCTTCACAGCTTTGTAGAATAATTGAGAACGATTCATATCACAGTAAAATCCCTGAACTATACTCAACATGAAACGCGCCCACTGTAGTATAAGCGCGAGCCGAAAGAGAGATGGCCAATATACTGTGGGTGTGTTCCGTAACACACTATATGCACTTACAGCATGGCGCTGATAAAGTATGCTGTGAAAGTGTTCCGAAATGATGTGACGTAGTATGAAGCACTGGCAGCAGAGATGAGTAGGGAGATTGCCAATGAGCCTGTTTTTGGTGAAGGCAATTTTTCTCTGGTTTCGGCGCGCCACCTTAGTGGAGGGCCCTCGAAGCAGTTCCACGTTTTTGATTGCTCGTGTATATATAGTAATAATACGCGTGATAATCTGGAGCTGTGTTTTGGCGTGTCGACGCGCCACCTGAACGAGACTCTCGAACTAGTTCCACGTTTTTGATTGGTCGAATGAATTCGTATGTTCCTCGAGATCCACGATTTTAAACCGGGTGAACACTCAAATAGGGAGACTTGTATCCAACTTTTTTTTTACAGGATATTACATAAACCGTAGTAATAAGGTAGTCAATACTCTTAATAATCATATGAAGCTCTGCAAATAATAGAGTAAGCAAATAAAACTTAAAAAAAACTCTCGAACGTGGGTAACTACACAATTACAAGTTTGCTAAATAATATACCACAATGACTCGATAGCACACGTGCTTGATGCTGGATTAACGTCCGAGAGTCTCGAGTTCGAAACTCACGTCTCAACCCTTTTATTTTTTTTCTTAATTATCAACTATGCTTATTGGTTCACCTAGTTAACTTAAGATTCATTAAATATATGATTATATTAATCTACAAATATTGTATTATATTACATCGTATACATCCAATAAATTGGTACATGAATCAGCGAACGTTTCTTTTTCCCGAGAGCCTACCTGTGACAAACACTTATGGTAGGCTGTTTCCTTTTTTAATAGCATAAATAATATTCAGAAGGATAAAGAAGGCATTACGGAAAATTACCAAAAACAAAAATGCACTTACAAATCTCGGGCATAAAAATAATAATGAGCATATAAAAATGAACCAATTATTTTCTATAGTGAGATGAAACCAATAATGTATCTGGTTGGGGATTTTTTTTTCATTTAATTTTTACCATTCAAGGCTATGTAAAGGTAACATTTTAAATACATCGAATTATCAGA
>NW_014333139.1:66978-68055 GCF_000341935.2 Cephus cinctus | reverse complement strand
TGGGACATTTTTTACTACTTTTCTATTCGGCTGAATAATATTTAAACTATCGAAAAGTGAAACAGCCTGCCATACGTGCGAGCGTTATCAAATTTTTTTTTAATCAGACCACGGCACGTTTAAACAAAAAATGAAATGGAGAAATGTATCTATGTTAGAAATGCAAAAGCGTTAAGCGTCAAGCGAATGAAACAAGATTTTTTTCCATTGCTGTCAATTTTTCTCTTACGTCTTCATGAGAGTCCGTATCGCAACAAGTGAGGCTGCTCAGTTCTACCAGCTATGGATTATTATGTACGAAGAACATGCATTGGGCACGTTGGCAACGATTCAGCTTCGTAATCGTAAGGTGCCGCGTTCGCGTCTTGAGACGAAAACTTTTTTGTTTAATTTTTTTAAGAGGTAATGCCACTCTAACGGTTCAAAAAAATAAAAAATTGTGGTCAATTATTATTAAAAAAAGGCATATGTAATATAAAGTCTATTTAGATGAATTTATTGTACACTGAACGTAATTAATGTTATCCAGCTTGTTGATGCAGTGCGGTGAGGTAAGAGAAAAAAGTGGACAGTGACTGTTTAACGGACGTATGTACCAGGATAGGTGCGTGAAACGCAGCTAGTGCTATGGTGCGAGCGAGACGCGAAAGCGTCGTACGGTGCGTCCTGTTCGAACGCATGAGTGGGAGTGAGACGGTAATGCATGAGTCCCACTGAGTCGTACCTGTGAGCTTGGTGGGACATTGGCGCTAGCTAGCCTGGTCGACAACGTAGGAGAAGATGCCCCGTCTCGTGGCATAAAGGTGTGCCTGGCGCCCATGAGCATTTCATATTCCGAATTTCTGGGTTTCGGGGAAAAGTAAGGCGGACTGCAATTTGTGACGGTATCGTTTAATGACGCTCAGTGTACATGATTTTAAGAGTATACTACAATTTTTTTTCCAAATGGTGACTTCGCATCTTATCCATAACAAAACCTTTTTTTCATAACAGTGTTCTACGGCTGGACGAATTACTTAATTTTCCGTTTGCACATCCTCTGTACGCACAGAAATCATACTGCCTTTCCTTTTTCTT
>NW_014333139.1:65493-66924 GCF_000341935.2 Cephus cinctus | reverse complement strand
TTCATAACAGTGTTCTGCGGCTGGACGAATTACTTAATTTTCCGTTTGCACATCCTCTGTACGCACAGAAATCATACTGCCTTTCCTTTTTCTTCTTTTCGTGTTCCATACTTGAAACGCTTATATTCATTCACTCTACAGGGTGTTCGTTATGAAACGCACTGTAGTAACACTGTTATATTCCTTTTCAAATTCTAATGAATACGTGTATTTTTATTTTTTATTTCATATATCAAAATTTCGAGATAATCAAGATTGAAGTTGCAGTAATGCGACCAATCAGAACGCGTTTAAACGGAGCGTAGATGACGTCGCGAGCCAGCCCGCAAGACCTGCTTACACTAGGCCAATAACACTAAGAGTATCGTCGTTGTGTCCCTGTTTATCTGCATGTAATTGAGTAAGATACAAGAGACGATACTCTTAGTATTATTGGCCAACTGTAAGCAGGTCTTGCGGGCTGACTCTGGACGTCATCTACGCTCCATTTAAACGCGTTCTGATTGGTCGCATTACTGCAACTTCAACCTTGATTATCTCAAAATTTTGATATGTGAAATAAAAAATGAAAATACACGTATTTATTAGAATTTGACAAGGAATGCAACGATGTTACTACAGTGCGTTTCATAACGAACACCCTGTATATTTGAAAACGCAGAGCGAACTGACACTCTCAAACTGTTTGCTTGCAACATTGTATGCCTTCATGGGTTCGCGGCATATTCTACAAAAGGTTCCGTTCACTATTACTTTTCTACGATTGCTATAGTTCATTCCCGATTTTCATGTGTTTTATTTGACAAATGGAAAACAATGAAGTCTCTAGCGAGCGCACATGTCATTGCATAAAGTATTTGTTATAAAACTGCACATGCAATGTCTTGAACTACACATATTTTATTTCGCGTGTGGTTTGTTTAGGACTGCATTACTTTTTAACTTCGCCCTCCCCTGCGAGCCAAGCAACACCGGGTCAACAAAAATTAAACAAAAAAGAAATGAAGAAAAAAAAACTTTTCGTCTCTAGACGCGAACGCGGCACCTTACGATTACGAAGCTGAATCGTTGCCAACGTGCCCAATGCATGTTCCTCGTAGATGATAATCCATAGCTGGTGTAACTGAGCAGCCTCACTTGTTGCGATACGGACTCTCATGAAGACGTAAGAGAAAAATTGACAGCAATGGAAAAAAATCTCGTTTCATTCGCTTGACGCTTAACGCTTTTGCATTTCTAACATAGATACATTTCTCCATTTCATTATTTGTTTTAATTTTGTCCCAAAAAATTGCACTTATTAACATCGGGTAACAAAAATGAAAAGCGTAAAAAACCCACACAATTATTTTATACATATGTACTTATGGTGAGATGAGACAAATAGTGTATCTGCTTAGAAATTGTTAGTTTCATACATTTTTGAGTAGC
>NW_014333139.1:56974-65299 GCF_000341935.2 Cephus cinctus | reverse complement strand
TTGTTAGTTTCATACATTTTTGAGTAGCCTGATTCAATTTAGTAAATTTTTTTTATTCAAGCCTACGGAAAGATTGTATTTTTAATATCTCGAATTATCAGTATATTCTGATGTAAAAAATAATTCAGAATGAAAATTATACCACGACATCATTTTCTGACAATTCGATGTATTAAAAATGTTACCTTTACATAGCCTTGAATGATAAAAATTAAATGAAAAAAAAAAATCCCTAACCAGATACATTATTCGTTTCATCTTACTATAGAAAATAATTGGTTGATTTTTATATGCTCATCATTATTTTTATGCCCGAGATTTATAAGTGCATTTTTGTTTTTGGTAATTTTCCGTAATGCCTTCTTTATCCGTCTAAATCTTATTTATGCTATTAAAACATGAAACAGCGTAACATATGTGGTTGTCACAGGTAGGCTCTCGGGAAGAAGAAACGTTCGCTGATTCATGTACCAATTTATTGGATGTATACGATGTAATATAATACAATCTTTGTAGATTAATATTATCATGTATTTCATGAAACTTCAGTTAATTAGGTAAACCAATAAGCATAGTTGATAATTAAAAGAAAAGAGAGGTAAGACGTCAGTTTTGAACCCGAGACTCTCGGACATTAACTCAGCAGCAAGCACGTGTGCCATCGAGTCTTTGTGGTATATTATTTAGCAAACTTATATTTTTGTAGTTACCCACGTTCGACAGTTTTTTTTAAGTTTTATTTGCTTACTCTATTATTTCCAGAGCTTCATATGATTATTAAGAGTATTGACTACCTTATTACTACGGTTTATGTAATATCCTGTAAAAAAAAAAGGTGGATACAAGTCTCCCTATTTGAGTGTTCACCCGGTTTAAAATCGTGGATCTCGAGGAACACACGAAATCATTCGACCAATCTAAAACGTGGAACTAGTTCGAGAGTCTCGTCCAGGTGGCGCGTCGACGCGCCAAAACACAGCTCCAGATTATCACGCGTAGTATTACTATATATACACGACCAATCAAAAACGTGGAACTGCTTCGAGGACCCTCCGCTAAGGTGGCGCGCCGAAACCAGAGAAAAATTGAGATCACCAAAAACAGGCTCATTGGCAATCTCCCTACTCATCTCTGTCAGTATTACGAACATGTACAGCCGTATTCATAGTCGTTCCTTGAGGAATAAGGATCCCTTGTTCCTCGTTTCGCGTTTCACAGACCTTCCTTTACAGAACAAGGTGCCTTATTGGCCTCATTATTTCAAGGGAGGTGTTTAGAACCATGCTTGAGGTCCACAGCACCTCTGGTGGACAAACCAGGCGGCTTGTTTTTCCCCAGACGAGAAGCATCTAGGGAACTTAGTTTTATATAGTTTTAAGGATGGAGTGAGTTTGAACTCGAGGCAGTTAATTGTTCTTTGTCCGTGATACGCAATTATTAATAATAAAAGAAACTTTGATCGTGAAGACTTGGTGTTCCAATAAACCGATTATGTCACCTATCTGCACCCTGGATTGCCGTGAATAAACATTTTGGTCCTTCGAGCCGGATACGAAGAAATAGCGGATTTACGGAGACATAGAGAAAGGATTGGATGGTGAGAATTGGTACATTGTTGGAACAAAGACATTATTCACATAAAGGCTGCAGCGATGAACACCGCGCAGAATACAAAGAAAATTCTGAAAAGACAGAATCAGATAATTAGAGAGGTGACGCGGAGCGTCAAGAAGTACAAATCTGATACCGTTTCAGTGCAAACAGGTAGGTACTATCAGGCACGGATAAAGATATTGCAGGATTTGTGGATGGAATTTAGGTCCAATCATACAATACTTCTTGGGGAAGAAGAAGTTGGACACGAAAGTGTAATAGAATATTTAGAATCTGATGAATATTACAATTTGGAGGAGTTGTACTTGACAACAGTAAGTGAGATAGAGGAACGGCTTGAACAGCTTACGCAGCTGACTTCAACAGTTATACATAGCAAAGATGATAGATCATTGGCACCTCCCGAGACGGTGATGTCTGAGGGTGATTTTGAGAAGGATATAGGTCAAGAACCGGTGATTCCGTTATCAGGTTCTTTTGAGCCACTACAGGACCCAATCCATCATGTAACAAATATGACTAGAAGAGAGTTATCAAATGTTGAGTTACCAAAAGTGTCAATGCCAAGTTTCAATGGAGAGTACCAGAATTGGATGACATTTAGAGACTTATATGAGGATATGATACATACCAATGTTAATTTATCAACCATACAGAAATTTCATTACTTAAGAACGAGTCTCACAGGTAAGGCTGCAAAACTAATTCAGAGATATGCATTAACCGTTGATAACTATGCTGTTGCTTGGAATGAACTAAAAAGAAGGTATAATAACACTAAAACATTAGTGGACAATCAGTTGGAGACTATTTTTTCCTTACCTCAGTTACGGTATGAGAACGCATCAGAGATTAGTGATCTGATTGATACATTTAATCATAGTTTAGAAACATTACGTCAGCTCATTGATGGAGTTTCAGTGGAACATCCTGTATTTGTATTTTGGATCAAGAGGTGTTTACTCAGGGAAACACGTAAGTTGTGGGAAGACAAAACTAGTTCTCAACTACATTACCCAGGGTGGTCGGAGTTGCAGACATTTTTGGAAAACCGCTTCAGGGCTTTAGAAGCATTAGAGGTTAGTAAAGGTAAGACAGATAAATTTGAGAACCCAAAGGGTTCACAGATTTCAAATGGAGGTAAGCGCAAACAATCTGACCATGTTTCGCACGTTTTCGCTTGTTTGTTGTGTCCTGAGACACATCCAATTTGGAAATGCTCTAAGTTTTTGGATTCATCTATCATGTCCAAGAAATCTATAGTTAAAGAGAAAGGTTTATGCTGGAATTGCTTAAGTCCAGGTCATATTGTTTCGGTCATAATGTTCAAGCAATATGAGGTGTAAGATGTGCAATCAACCTCATCAATCGCTATTACATGAGTCAACATCTAAAAATAATCAGAATAAAGATCAATTACAGATAAAGAGTGGGTCTAGCCAGACAGCTCAAGCTGTTACCATGCAGAATGAAAAGGAGCCAAGCTACGCTTTTTACAGCGGGGACAGTGTCTTCACGAGTTAAAACTGTATTACTACCTACCGCCTTAGTCAATGTTGTAGGTATGGATGGAGTGGAACTCACATGCAGAGTGTTAATCGACCAGGGTTCGCAGACATCGTTTATAACGGACCACATAGCGCAACAGTTGCACTTAAGAAGAAGCCGTTCAGAGGTGGAATATGTTGGAGTAGGAACATCGGAAGTTAAGCGATCCAAATACCAAGTGGGCCTAAAGATTAGAGCAAAGGATCAATATATAGATGTAACCGCTCAAGTTCTGAAGTCTTTGACGGGTCTATTGCCCGGACGATATGTTAACATACAATGCATGAAGCATTTGCAAGGCATTGAATTGGCCGATCCGCATTGTTTTGAACCAGGAAAGATTGATTTGTTGTTGGGAGCCGACATACATGCATACATCATTCTGGAAGGTCTGAAAACGGGACCGAAGGGTAGCCCGATTGCTCAAAACACAAGGTTTGGGTGGATTCTATCTGGAGAAGTCACACAAGTGTCTCTTTCTGGAGTGAGAAACAACGAGCCAGTTGCTTCTACGAACCATATCACAGTAGCGTTCGCGCAGACGGATCATAACCATGATTTACAGAAGTTTTGGGAACTAGAGGAGGTACCGAAGTCTATGCCATGGACGGAGGAAGATAGACGTTGTGAAGTTTTGTTCGAAGAGACAACCACGCAAACAGCAGATGGAAGATATGAAGTGCAGTTGCCGTGGAAACAGACGCAGTGTCTTTCATTGGGATCTGGAAAGGAAACAGCTTTCAGACGGTTGTTACAGTTAGAGAAAATATTGAATCGAGATCATAAATTAAAGGCCAAGTACATGGAGAGCATGCAGAACTACATAGACGAAGGGCATGTTGAACAGGTGGATGCTCAGTCATCGACGGCAAACTCTACAATTACGTATTTACCACACCAACCGGTGAAGGAAATAGTGAATGGACATCTGAAGATTAGGATTGTGTTCGACGCATCACAGAAGTCTGAAACGGGTGTGTCATTGAATGATGTACTATTGACAGGACCGTCATTACAAATCAGCATTCCTCGAGTAATCATGCGTTGGAGAGTGTACCAGTGGGTATTTGCAGCAGATATACAAGGAACGTATCGCCAGATACTCGTAGCACCCAAGGACCGGGACTGCCTACGTTTTCTGTGGCGCAGCGACTCTGCAGAAGACGTGCAGGAATGACGCTTAACCCGCGTAGTGTTTGGGATGGCTCCAGCTCCTTATTTGACGTTGCGTGCGATTCAGAAAGTAATTCAAGATTATGGTACGTCCTTTCTGTTGACAGCAGAAGCACTGTCACATGAAACATATGTTGACGATATTCTCACTGGAGCTGATACGCTCGAAGAAGCTGTAGAGAAGAAAAAACAATTAATATCGTTATTTAAGTGCGGTCAATTTGAGTTGCATAAATGGATGGCAAATAATGAAGCTTTAGTATCAGAAGAGAATACCGAGGGACAAGGGTCCATACTATCACAAGGAAGCTCGTATGATGCAGTCAAAACATTGGGAGTGAATTGGAATTCAGCAGAAGATAGTTTCAAGTATTGTATTGATCTAGCACCAAGAGAGAAATGCACAAAGAGAACGTTGTTATCAGATTTATTCAAGATAAATGATTCGCTAGGCTGGATCGGGTCTGTGATTGTGTATGCAAAGATTATTCTTCAGGAAATTTGGTTACGCAACATCACGTGGGATGAAACTCTACCCGCTGACCTGGAGAAGAAATGGACACGAGTCCGACGATCATTGCCCACATTGGATATGATACGCATTCCGCATTGGATAGGAATAAAATCAAGACAACCTCTCTACATACATAGGTTCTGCGATGCATCTTTAGCAGCATACGGAGCTGTGATATACATCAGAACATCACCTAGTGAAAAATCGGGTGAATCGGCATTGTTGATAGCTAAGTCAAAAGTAGCGCCCATAAAGACTGTTACGTTGTCGCGTCTTGAGTTATGCGGAGCAGTACTTCTTGCAAAACTGTTATACTATGTCAAGGAAACTTTTACGGACACTGTGATAGAAGCAGCGTGGACTGACTCGACAATAGTTTTGGCTTGAATTCGAGGTCGACCAAGGTCTTGGAAGACATTTGTGGCAAACAGGGTGAGTGAGATACATGATCGTGTGGGGCCTCACGTGTGGAAACCCGCACAGCACAGAAATATTTTGTCAACATTGCCAAAAGTTTCCCTTGAAATAATGCAATATTACCGGAAATATATTGAAAATTATTTAAATATTTCTCGAATGTTGCAGGAACCTTGCAATGTCCGCTCAGCACGTTGCAATCATAATATTGCTATAATATTGCCGGTCAATATTTTGGAAATATCAATGCATAATATTAATAAAATATAACTCAGATAGATAACTGAGAAATAATATAACTGAGAATAAATTCCAATGCCAGCAATGTATCGTGAGTTTCTTTGGGCAGGTTGCCTATACCTCCTTAAATATTACCTCGGTTGTATTTTTAAATACTCTATACAAATACAATAATTTCACATGTAATTTTTACATGCAGAATACAAAAGTATATATCGACGGCGTAAACGAAAACCGAATAATCGACGGATTAATTATTTACCCGGTCCTACGTTTTTTCATGCGAGTTGCGTTGGCCACCTAGCGGCGCAGCAGTGAACTAGTGTTGGCTCGGCTACTCCGAGTCTGGTTAGGGGCTCTTGTCACAGATTTCAGCAATATATCAGAAAGTTTTATTTATTATATTGCCCTGAAATATTGTGCAATATTTGACATAAAGACATCAACAACATTGCTGTCGCATTGAAATATTGGAATATTGTTGTAATGTTTTCGAAATATAGTGTGCTGTGTGGGAACATATACTGACAAAGTCCAATCCTGCGGACTGTCTTTCTCGTGGTCTTGAACCTTCCGAAATCATTGAGCATAAGTTATGGTGGACAGGACCAGATTGGTTAAGATTTCCATCGTCGGAATGGCCACATCAGGATATCATTGATGAAGTGCATTTGGACGAGAAAAGAGTTCAAGCGACGAATATTATCGTTACACAAGATCAAGAGAACGATTTGGAGGTGCGATATTCTTCATTGACACGGCTTTTGCGAATTACGGCATATTGTCTAAGATTTATTAGAAGTATGAAGGTTGGATTTTCTCAACCCGAAGTAACAAAGGAACTGCACGCCAAGGAGATTCAAGAAGCTTTGAAGACATGGATCAAGGTTATTCAAGAGAGAGCATTTTCTGCGGAGAAATCATGTATCGAATTAGGGAAACCAATACCGCCAAGAAGCAGCATAATTAGCCTGAACCCCTTCTTAGATGAAGACGGTTTATTAAGAGTAGGAGGTAGATTAAGGAATTCAACGTTGCCGACGCAGCAGAAGCATCCAATAGTTTTGCCACGAAGCGGGCATATCATTACTTTAATGACCAGAGAGACACATGAACATACTCTACATGGTGGCGGTACACTTATGTTGTCCATTTTGAGAAGAAGATATTGGATATTGCGAGCACGCAACGCTGTGAGAAGCTGTATTCGACAGTGCGTCGTATGTAGGAGATACCAACACCCTGAAGCAACACAATTGATGGGAGACTTACCTGCAGAACGAGTTCAAGGCTCACGTCCGTTCACGCATACAGGTGTAGATTATTGCGGACCATTTGATATTAACCTACGGGACAAGAATCGGCAATTAAAAAGGGCGTATGTTGCAATATTCGTGTGCTTTGCAACTAAGGCTGTGCACTTAGAAGTAGTCATGGATCTGTCATCAGAGGCGTTCATTGGTGCGTTCCGGCGTTTCACAGCAAGGAGAGGACTATGTACTGATCTATATAGTGATCGTGGGACAAACTTCGTTGGAGCGGATCAGCAGTTACAGTATGAACATAAAATTTTCTGCAAACAGATTCAGCCAGCACTGACCAAAGAGCTCATGGCAAGAGGAACTACTTGGCATTTCAATCCGCTATCGGCACCCCATTTTGGTGGTTTATGGGAAGCTGGAGTCAAATCGTTTAAAAATCACCTACGCAGAGTAATGGGAAGAGCTCTGCTCGGTATAGATGAGTTCCAAACTGAGGTAACACAGAAAAACTACGCCAAGTACAGGATTGCTGTTCCTCTAACAAAAAGTATTGATATCATATTTTTGAGGCCAAGTACATAAGTCACTACATGTTTTCCTATTTTATGATCTAGCACTGGCCCATCATTTTAATTATATTTTCAATATTTCCTATAACGTTTTCGCTACTCTTTTAAGTTACTGCTGCTTCCCGTATTTAATTATGGTTTAATGGTGATTTAATAATTAATAAAACTTTATGTGATTCCTTATCGAGTACTACTTGGCGGGTCTGTGCCAGGAATTCCAAAGTACTTACTCTTTATACGTGCTCATAGTATTCTAATGCTGTATGTTTGTTATTAAGCTTTTACCGTGTTTATTTTTGACGAGTTATTGTTAATATGCTTTCTGTAGAAAATTGGTACTGGTTTTGTACCAAATTTATATCAAGAAATGCGCGGACCCGCCAAGTAGTACTCGATAAGGAATCACCTAAAGTTTTTTTAATTATTAAATCACCATTAAATCATAATTAAATACGGGAAGCAGTAGTAACATAAAAAAGTAGCGAAAACGTTATAGGAAATATTGAAAATATAATTAAAATGATGGGCCAGTGCTAGATCATATAATAGGAAAACATGTAGTGACTTATGTACTTGGCCTCAATAATATGATATCAATACTTTTTGTTAGAGGAATTCACAGCAATCCTGTACTTGGCGTAGTTTTTTACACGTAAGTGTTTTTTGGGGGATTAAGCTTTTACCGTGATTATTTTTGACGAGTTATTGTTAATATGCTTTCTATAGAAAATTGGTACTGGTTTTGTACCAAATTTATATCAAGAAATGCACGGACCCGCCAAGTAGTACTATATATGTATAGATCTTGGTGCCGATCGGTTCAGAACAGGAAACCTAAACACAGAAAACTATGCAGAGGGACACTTGAACACTCTGAACTTCCACATCTAACACCTAGGTACAAGAAACTACGAAGCGTAACACCTGAACACCCTGGATATCCGATATCTAAATACAAGAAACTACGGAGAGGAACACCTGAACACTC